>NC_134707.1:37289344-37516844 GCF_043290135.1 Rhipicephalus microplus | reverse complement strand
TGTAGAAAGCCAATAGCGCTGACTTTTTTCGCCACTCCTGCTCCGCGCCATTTGTGAGACCACTCGCCAGGCAAAACCCAAGGAAACAGTCCCGAAGACGATTATTCTTGTCGGAGTGTCTTCTTTTTCAAATTGGTTTGACTAAGAGGTAGTAGCACTGCGGCTAGCACGCTGGGAAACGCAGTGGTAAAGACGGTAGCAGTACCACTTTGAAGATTGAGTCCTTGTAATGGCGGCAGTTCTTCTGGTTGAATGGACATGATGCAAATTCGTTTCCGTTTTCTGCGCGGCTCTCTGGTGACAATAGGGCTGTGTGATGGGCCTCTAGTGGCAATTTTGCGCAAGAGCAAGCACACGCATTGATATATTCATCAGCTAAAAGCCTTTGGTTTGCGGGAAGCACGCGATTTCGGTTACGACGATTCACACGAGGATGCTGCAAGACGCCGCAATAGCGAAATAAAAACAAAACATGCACTTTCTAGTCCTGTAAGACACATAAGTAAACTCTCTGCATGTACTTTACTTGCGCCAGGTTGAGCTGCATAATACTTTCTTTCGGGATGTGAGCGGACACCTAAAAGCGAGAGCAAACAGCCGGTATCAAACACTGCGAAAGGGAACGTCCCCAAGGAATTGCTCAAGCGAGAATACAACGCATCTCTCTAGGCGATGAAAGCACCAAGACAACAGTCACAAGAGAGGCAAGCGTTGGCTAGCTGAGTGCCACAGTAAGACGAGCGGCCGGTATCGAATGAAGTGCATGGGCGTACTCGTTCACTTGCTGGACATCGATGAGGCCTGAGTGCCACCCGAATAAAAAAAAAAGGTAAAAACGAAGGAGAGGAGAAAATGTGGACAGTGGCAAACGGCGAAAAACAGTAGTAAGCAGTTAGCCAATATTCGTTAATACAGAAGGATGCGAGCGGATGTGTGACAATATCCACGCCACACTTGAGAACGTGCAATTTCGTTTGCGGCACGCTGGCTACGTCCGTGCTGTCATGCGAGGAGGCTGATAGAGGAAGCGCAAGCTTAGAGCTTTCGGACGTTAGATAGACTGCAGCACTTATTCCAGCCCAGCGCCTAGAAGTCTGCAGTCTCCGATGCCCAAAGACAGACAAGGAATGCTAGTAATATCGCATTTATAGAAAAAACATAAACATGGAAACGCCAAAAAATATGGCATATCTGAACTTCTGCACCAGCTTGTTTGGATAAGTATAAAGCGAGAAACACTGCTTCTGAAATGATCGATCAGTTATCGTGGGGCACTCGAAGAACTCCTTAGTGAGATTAATTACGCCCGTATGCGTCAGCGATGTAAAATAATTTGATTCCCTTGTCCTAAGGTATGTTTAACAATTTTTACTGGTTAAAAAAGAAAGGAAATTTTGAGGGCTCAATTTTTCTTTGTTATCACAACAATAATTATAATTAACAGGCAATACGGCCAAGGAAAGTACAGAGGATGTTATTTTTAGTAACTAGCACGCACATGTGCAGGCATGCAGCGAAGTGGAAGTGAAGAAATCTTGCCGCCGTCGGGGACCAAAACATGCGTAACCTGGACGTGCAATTTGTAGGGTATAGGTGCAGTCCCATTTACTTTCGTCTGACTCACTTTCCTCGCATTAATCTCGTAATTACTACGAACAACATCCCCTATACACTCCTTGACATTTTGGCCTGTTGAGGAAGAAGAAGAAGTTGTCACAGAGAACAGCCTTTGCCTCGAGCTCTGTGAGTTTCCTAATTCTTTTGTCAAGTTTTTTCAATAATTGACACACCTCGAAGGGGCGTTCCCCCTTAGAATGGGGGATCAAAACCCCATCCAGCAACTGGGACCGGGCCGACCACATCATAGTGCGTCTGACGCAAGTTCTCACCCCGGCCCTAGCGGGGCCCACGATGACAATTCTGATGACTCCTCCGTTGAAGATATGGCTTCGGACAGCGACTACGTGGTCGTACCAAGCTGACACCTGAAGAGGAAAATCAGCCGGACATCGCCCACTAGCCGGCAAGCACAGACAAAGGCGAGTAGCATGCGGTCGTACACCATTTCGTATGTGCCGACATCGAAGACAGACATCTTGAACTCTCTAAATAGGCAGAGCCTGACAGAGTACTTTGAGCTCATCGCTCCAGGGAAAGTCGTAGAAATACGCATAAATACCCGAAAGAACATACTGTCCGTGGAGGTCACTACGAAGGCCTTAATGGACACGCTGAAAGCGATTGTTCGATTAGGAAATATTCCGGTTCGCGCATTCTCAGCGTACGACGAAGAAACGACAACAGGAGTTATATACGATGTGGATGAGGAGATAACAGACTCGAGTCTCGAGAAACTGCTGTCATCGTCGGCTCCCGTGCTTGGCTTCCACCGCTTTGGACGCACGCGATGTGTTAAAGTAGTGTTTCAGTCGAAGACGTTACCCACACATGTAAAAGTTGGGTACGTGAGGCACCCGGTACGTCCTTACGTACCAAAACCTCTGCAATGTCATAAATGCATGAAATTTGGGCAAGTTAGTGCAGTTTGCAAGGGTGCAGTAACCTGCAAGCATTGCGGTGGCCCTCATGATGGTGATAACTGCAATGCTGTGGCCAAATGCCCAAACTGCTCAGGTGCCCACGACGCAACATCAAAGGAATGTTCCAAAATGAGGAATGAAATTAGTATCCTGAAGAAGATGGTTCGAGACCACTCCACTCAAAAGAAGCTGCAAGGGCTGTACGGCGCCGTAAACATCGGTCGCGACATCGACGCAAACGAAGCAGCAGTGCTCATAGCTTATCGAATTCGACACACAAAACCGTGCCCTCACCACCTCCTAGCCTACTTTTGTCGGCCAGAAAGGAGGATACAGATGCTCAAATGCCAATACAGTCCACGCAAGTACAATGTAACCAGTCATTGGCTCTCCCCTCGTCGGAGACTCAGTGGCCTTCACTACCGTCAAGAGCTACGGTAGCGCCATCATCACATAGTGCCCCTACCTCCAATGAAGAAAACAAGAAGATGGACAACACAGATGTCAAGGCTATGCTTAAAAATTTGATGGGTTCGATGCGTAAGATTCTCAGCAGCCTAAACACTCCCGCTGCTAAGGCGGCTGAGCAGCTACTTGAGGTTTTGGAGCCTCTTCTACTGGTTCTTCAGTAAGTGAACATGACACTGATGTTCGAAGAACGCATGCGCCAGTCGCTTGTTATGCAATGGAATGCTCGTGGCCTACGTGGCCGTCTGTCAGACTTCAGACAATGGGTTTTTAAATATCAATTTCCTGTTATCGTTATATGTGAACCGAATATGGTTTCACCTTTTCGTATATCTGGATATATCCAGATTTGGTCCCGCAGTGATCAACGTACGAGCAAAGTTCTCGTTTGTATACGCCGTGATTTGACATTCTTGAGACGTGAAGTCGCGTCGCATACCAGCAATGATTACGTGAGCCTGACTATAACACATAAAAAGCGAAAATTCTCCGTAATAGGAGGATACATACACCCAAGCGCACAGATGGACTGCTTCCAGCTGGGGACCATTCTTCAAGCAACACAATGGCCACACATTGTGATCGGCGATTTTAATGCACATCATCTTCTCTGGGGTAGCACTACAACGAATTATCGCGGAAAGGATTTAGCCAGTTTTATATACAACTATGGACTAAGCGTACTCAACGACGGATCACCTACATTTGTTCGTGGCACGTCCTACAGCAGCTGCCTCGACCTCTGCTTCGTTTCCAGAAACCTTCTGTCTTCCGCATGTTGGTGCACAGATTTGGACACTCGCGGCAGTGACCACCTTCCAACCCATGTTCAGTTCAGGTGGTTTCGCCGCACGCACACACGCTACATCCGTGAAACCGACTGGACACTGTTCAAGGCATCTGTCAAGTCTGGCTGTGAGCACACGACTGATCCATCCGAGGTAGAAAACATCATTGCTTCTTCACTGCGTGACACAACCAAACAGGTTAACCTACCGATGCAGAGATCAGCAGTTGACTCCCAATACGAGGCCCTTCGTGCAATCCGTCGCCGTGCCGAACGCCGATACAGACGAACGAAGTCACCTTCAGACCTTTCCGCCTGTCGTCGAGCTCAACGACATGTTCTTCGACATCTTGACAAGATTGACAGGCAACGTTGGAGAAATTTCTGTGGATCTCTGGACCCCAGGCAACCTCTATCTAAGATCTGGCGGGTGGTACGAAGTTTGCAGACAACTCCCCAACAACATCAACCATTTCAAGCTGTTGCTCTACATCAGGGACGGACAGAAGTTGAGATAGCCAGTGACTACTGTAGCCTCATCGTGGACACCACTGATGATCTTGCCACTAATGAGCTTCTTACTACCATTGCGCCTCCATCGTCTGACGAGCGCCTTGATGTACGCTTTACAATACATGAGCTTGACGCTGCGATTTCTGCCTCCCGCCGATCATCGGCACCATGACCTGACGGAATCACGTATGCTGCACTCAACCCTCTTGATACAGAAGCACGACGTATCCTGTTATCTCATTATAACACCTCATGGGAGTCAGGAGAAGTCCCAGCTAACTGGAAATGCAGTCGCAATATTGCATTGCTCAAGCCGGGGAAGTGTCCTTATGCACTTTCCTCCTACAGACCAACCGCGTTAGCCAGCTGCGTCGGAAAAGTGATAGAAAGAATGGTACTGGCACGATTAGAATGGCTTCTAGAGAGCAACAACTCCTTTCCTGCATTTATGAACGGCTTCAGAAGAGGCCGATCTGCCATTGATGGTGTGGTCGACTTGATCTCCAGCGTTGAAGAGGAAAGAAGCCGACGCAGACTAGTGGCGGCGGTCTTCTTAGACATTAAGGGTGCCTACGATAATGTGCTGCATTATGCGATGCTTGACGCACTGGAGGATTTAGACATCGGTGGACGACTGTACGCTTGGATTTTTAGCTACCTTAGGGACCGCACCATTTACATGACGACAAGTAACGGAGACACCGATCGATATAAGGTTCATCGTGGTGTTCCCCAAGGAGGAGTTCTGAGCCCGATTCTATTCAATGTCACAATGATCAGCCTAGCAGCAGAACTTCCCAGCACGGTGAAGATCACTGCATACGCTGATGACATATGCATATTGGCATCCGGAACTACTCGTCCACAATTGCGAGCTCGACTACAGCGTGCAGTGACGATCACATACAAATATCTACGTCAGGGGCTCACTCTTTCAATCGACAGATGCGCAGTGCTTGCGTTCACGCGCAAGCATGTGTCGCAATACCCGATATTTATTAATGGGACAGCGATACCTGCTGTAACGCACCACAAGTTCCTTGGGGTTGTCGTACACAGAGATCTATCGTGGACGAGGCATGTCGCCGTACTTAAATCTAAATTGAAGAGCTTTGCTCTGATTCTTCGCCACGTAGCAGGAGCAAGATGGGGCCCATCAGAATCATCGCTACTTCAATTATACAATGCTTTATTTGTGGGATACATTCGATACAGCATGCCGGTGCTTTCCAATATGAGACCTAGTTGTGTGAAGACGCTCGAGAGTGTTCAAGCTCAATGCTTACGAAGATGCTTGGGTCTACCACGCTGCACTTCAACAAATGGGACAATCGCAGAGGCTCGGGCTTGTCCCATCAGTGTATACATGCTCTGCGAGCCACTTAGAGTTCACCTACGATTACTGAGCAGACACAGACAGCACCCACTTTCAGTACTACCCGCCACCCACCCAGATTGCAGTTTCTCAAAAGTAATATTGCGGCATGAAAATATTATACCATCAAGGTTTTCTCCGCCAAATGCCCCTGCATTGCCACCATGGGTTCTGCCTAAACCACCTATCTCTTTCACGATACCTGGAATTACGAAGAAGTCGCTCATTTCTTCTGTTGGCCTCAGAAAACTGACCCTATATCACATTTATACAACGTACAGTGATTCTCTGCACGAGTACACCGACGGATTCACCACGCTAAACACCTCCGCCGCAGCCTTTGTCATCCCAGACATGGATATCGCTCGACGATTCAAAGTGGACCATAAAACCACATCAACTGCCGCAGAGCTTGTCGCTATCCGAGAGGCCATAAGGTTCATTTCCGGAGAGCGACCTCGAGCCTGGACGATTTTCTGTGATGCCAAACCCGCTTTGCAAACCATTAATTGCATCATGAAGCAAGGTCCATATTACAGCTTGGCAATAGAAATCACAGAACTTATTCAGGTTGCTTCAACAAATGGCCATCTTATAACTTTCCAGTGGATTCCCGCTCATTGCGGCGTGATGGGAAACGAAGAGGCAGACGCTCAAGCTAAAAATGCCTTAAGCAGTGCCCCTGAAGTACGCATTGCGTTTTCACGAGCTGACACGAACGCCCTGCTTCGCTGCGTGATGCGCAGCTACACACTTCAGCACTGGACCAAACCGGAACGGCGACACCAGCGACTTCACAAATGGGACCCGGAAATGAGGTTCCGCATGCCTTCTAAATTGAAACGGCAACTCACAAGTATGATCCACCGCATTCGTCTTGGTGTAGCGTACACTAGACGTTACGCACATATCATCGGTCGCAGTGACACCGGTCCTTATTGTGAACACTGTGATGGGCCAGAAACACTTGAGCACATATTTTGTGTCTGCCCAGCATATGCACGTGAACGACAAACGCTGATTTCTTCTACTGAACAATATCGCAGTAGGTCATTAACTGATGAGACCATGTTGGGCCCTTGGCCAGACACCAACAGTGCAACTGCGGTCACAAGAGCAGTTATTACCTTTTTTAGAAACAACTGGACTATGTGCGCGGCTATAAAATGTGTCTCAGCCAGAAAGAACACTACATACTCACCTCTCTATCTCACCATCGTCATCCATTAATCTTTCTTTTCCCCTTTCTCTTCCCCCAGTGTAGAGTAGCAGGCTAGAGCACGCTATCGCTCAGGCCGACCTCTCTGCCTTTCTGTAAATAAACATACTTCCTTCCTTCCTTGGCCTGTTGCTCCTCACTAAGATTTTTACCAGTTGTAGATTATACGAACGCCCTTGCAAAGTGATTTCAAGCTCTTTCGGAGTTACCTGGAGTGTACGTGGTATGTATTGTTACGGAAAAAAACGCAGCTGTATTTTTTCGCTGGTTGCACGAGCAGCACTGTCAATACAACCATCTCGCGCCAGTCCATCTGTAGTCGTACTCCTTGTTGTCTTTTCGGACGCGATGCCACTGACACATATCGACTGAACCTTATAGCTACGCTGTAGGTATGTCTTTTGTCTTTTGATACACCTGGTTATTTATTTTGTGTGCAATAGCAACGGTTTTATTTCCTGTAATAAAGAAAAAAATCGGGCAGCTAGCGCAAAAAAAGATACTGGAGTGTGTGGCAACCACGCGCACCAGCCATCGGTTATGGTTATGGTTGTGGTTATGGAGTTATGGTTGCATGCTGCACGGTGGTGGTGCGTCCACTTGCGTGGTTTTGAAGAAAGAGCGTGCGCGCTGCCTGGCGGAGAGGTTCGTCGGTCTCGATTTGAGCCATATTCATAAATAAGTCGTCTTTGTTGTGCTTTCAGGCATCTGTCGTCCTTGCTTTGCGTACTCACCGGACGCAGCACGCCCAACACCCAAAAGTGAACATTCCCGCGACTTCATAACCGTGAATTTGGAGCCATAATTTGCCAATGCTTGACCTAACAAGCGTAGTCCTTTTGTTTGATGCCTATAGACATAGGTAAAGTGCTCTTGTTCTGCTAACATGGGAGCTGGTCAAGTTCTGAAACTAGAGATAGATGTTCCCGAAGAGTTTAATGCATTTCAAGGATCACTGATAGCATGATCTTTAAGAAGGATCGCCAGGGCTTTGAAGGTTCCTAAATATAACAAGTAGCCGAAATATTCATTTTAAATATACCGGAAAATTGGGCACCTTCAACTCGTCAGTTTTCAAGGAATGCCAACTTTTTGTTCACTGCACTAACGTTTTACCGTAACCAGGGCAAAGTGATTCTGATTATGGGAGATGAGCCTACCGAGTTGCGTTCACTGTCGTAGTTTGTTTCATTCGTGCGATGACGCCACCACCGTCATTTGTTCGTTTTGGCTGCGCCAGAGGGCCTAGCCGCCACACCAGACATACATAACATTTTTTAAACACTCACTTATTGATAGTTATTTTTTTGCTTTAGAAGACCTTTGGCGTCGAAAATATTCTAAAGCACCACATTTCGCTCAACTTGCGTTGTTATCGACAGAACGAGATTGTCGTACATGCTAACGCAAAATTTTGCGTTTCAAGAAATGCTTGTATTCGAATCAAACAAACGCTTCCGTTGTTGAGCCTATAGTGACATTGGACACCGCTACTATTGCATTCGCAGATTTTCTACAGTGGCAGCGCACTATGGCTGTAACAAAGTCGCGGCACCTCTAGCTTCACTAGCAGCTGCAAAGAATTCCAATTGTTTGCAACATAGCATGCAAATTTTAGCATTTTTCGCTTGTTTTAGCGTTACATTTACTATTTTTGAACGTTATATTTATGCTCTTTTATATGTTATCAACAAAGCACTGAAGAAGAAGCAGGTCTGTTTTAAGTAGTGGTACCGTTGTCCAACATCTTTGCATTTCTGCCTGAAATATGCCGCTAAATAGGAGTATTTGCTCCGAAAACGATCTCGCTATAGTGATTTATTTCCATTCAACGCGCACATTGTACTATCGGCGTAAAATAAAACCCTAACGGCGGCAAGCCTTCGCGATGCATACAGTGCACGGCGTCCACTTATCACTATGAACAGGCTCGCATACATGCGCAAAGCTGCTCAACAGGATGCGCGCGCCTGTCGATGGTGATAACTGAACGGCACGCACTACAATATCGCAAAGGCTTGTCGCTGTTCGGGTTTCATTTGACGCTGATAGTACATTCAAAGCAATGCGTATTCATAACAATTAACAACATTATTCCTGAGAATCTTTTAAGCTTGTAGGTGTACAGAAATAAACCACTGCAAAATGACCTGTGATTAATGTTTCACAAAGGCCGTTAGCTTAGGAGGGGAGGATGCTGTGGAGGTTTTTTTTTTCAATTACATTATATGCGTGTGATTATTTATTGTGCACATGCGTGGTACACTTTGACCTTTGCATTTCACTGATCCCGCCTGTCCGTTGTTCGTTGAGGTCTCTTTTACGTCTATTACGGGATCTAAGCACGCCATCTCGTGCTATACTGCGATACCCATGTCTATTGTCACCTGCAGTAGCTATAGTAACCAGGAGGGGAATCCACGATCAAGCTCTCAGCCATGCTACGGCATTGCCACTGAGCGACCACATCCAGTTGCGTCAAACCCTGGCACGTACAGTAATCTCATGAATCTGTTATCGCCTCGATAACATAAAGGAGGTGACTACCAAATCTTTAGCAAGGAAACCATGCACTATGTTGCATACGGTACTTCGCATTAGCTCATAAGGCTCTGTTTGTATTGAATAATATTCTAATATTCTCTGCGCGTTGGTCATTAGATGATGTGGCCTGTTAGGATGAGCAGGCATTGAAAATTACAGAGTGCATTCTCTTTGTGTTACTCTTGTAGAATCTAGCTATCAGGGACTATAGAAGTTGTTGCACCGGCTCAGCTCCTAACCTTTTTTTTGTGTAGCACATGATAAACTATATAGTTGAAGTGCTGCGCACATATCTGCTCGTGCCTCTGCACGACTGCTCAAGGAGGATTCTTTTTTTCGGCCAATCGGCTGTGCTCAGAGCAATGGCAAAACTAGCTGTGTCTGAAATCCGCAAAATAGAACAGTTCATTTTTTCTGGCAAACGTGCCATCGTAAGCTATATTTAGTTGTTGTTACATGGTTCAGCACATGCTTCTGCTCTCGCTTGCGTATTGGTTGGTCATACTTCGCCCTTGGGTTTCTCCGCGGCCAAGGCCGGACGCAAGGACGCAATTTTTTTATAAAAAAGAAGCATGAATTTTTATACAGCTTTGTTATAGCGAGGTACTGTGGTACCTTATATATGTATGGCTTCTCAAGCAGTGCAGGCTTCATTTGAATAGCTAGCATGATTGCAGATTAAATTCTCTTGAGGTAAGAACCTTACATAAACATAGTTTCTTCTTCACATCCTTTCGGAATTGTGAATATGATGAATGTACGTATTGCAAATGATAAGAGCAATTTTTATGCAAAAATAAAAGAAGAAGCAGCCTAAGGAATAACTGTCTGCTCCTACATGCGCTACTAAACATGTCATAAAATGATCCAACTGTTTCACGATTACACTTACCAGTAAAAGATGTCTTTTTCTGACTGTAATCAGCGTTTTAACTTAGCACGTGACCTCAACCACGCATTCTCAGGTCGCTGTCATTTTGTCCTTTGACACAGCGACAACTGTCCCTTCCCTTCTGCACATAGAACAGTGGTACAGATACGAACGGCTGATCTTCGCCAACCCACACTCCAAGTTAACGAAGGATCAGTAGACTAGCATACGCGCACTTTCAGTCAATGTCACGCTCACACTGCCAATGTCTCGTGCGAAAGTATCCGGGACAGTACGACTAAGTAGGGCCAGACAACTAGCCCCTTCCTACTGTGTCTTAGCAAGCCAACTTTAACATGACACCTCCCCCCCCCCCGTTCGACACATTAGAGCACTATGGAATATCTTGCGGTCCAGCGCCCCCCTGGAAGGCCACCTGTGTATATCAACCAAGGGTCAAGTGATGAGAATCAAGCATAGATTCTTATGAAGTGGTTACCACTTTCAGCCGACGTAAGCGCTAATGAAATTCTCCAAATAAAGTTTCGTTATTCGCTAATTCACTATCAGAGTGACAATAATTTGACGCCAGTGAACACATGTTATGAAAAAGTGACAAACACTTCTGTGAAAATGCAAATACGTTACCACGAAGGCTTTAATAGCTCAAGTCTACAGCAAAACACTTGCAAGGCATCAAGAATAAAACAAGCGGATTGAGTGGCGCCATAATACACCAGCAAACATGAACAGCAGGCTCTAGAAATAAAGCTGAATACCGGCATTACATTCGTTACAAACGTGTATTACAAGTATTTTCTGTGTTTTTTTATTCACCTTTAAATGAAAAGAGGAAACAAAAGCGAATGCAACCAGCAAAGAGTTCTTATAATTAGGAAATCTTTCACAAATAGTTGCTAGATATTTGCACTGAGAAGCATGTGAGGTGAACAGCACGTCCAAGAGGCATTACTGGCAATGGATCAGTTGCTTACATGAAATGCTTACATGAAAAGAACAGCCAGCTTCTCTGAAGACAGGTTCTTTGCACTCAAGATGTGTGAGAGAGCTAAACGCTAGAAAGTATTATCTGTTCCTTATTGTACCAAACTGGAAGGCCTTCCTAGCAGGCTCTTTTCTCGTTATATGTCAGTGGGAGTGGTGGGCTGTATAAAAAATGAAAAGCAATAAGACAAAACAAACAATGCACACGAAGGCAAGCGTGACATGACTTGCATTTCTTTGGCTTGACAAACAGCTTAAGGGCGATAAATATTATGTAGCAGCATTACTTTTATATTACGGGTTGAATATGACTTTAGCGTATGTTTCGCCCACATTTCTACTCGGTATGACGGCCGCGTATAAAGTGAACATTTAGATATTTTTATTCATTCATTCACTGCCATGGCTAATTTAAATAAAAAGCAGGAAGTTTAGTTTTTTTAAATATGAGCAACGCAACAAAATAAGTCACGCAACTTTGCGCCCTCGATGAAGTTCAAGATGTTGTATACCTTCTTCAAAAAAACACGAACGATATCGATTGGTCACCAGTCTCGAGCACTCATACGCCGGACAGCGCAAGTTCTTTGGAACAATACACACAGAATATTGTGATGCGTTTGTGAACCTTGCGGTAGGCATCACAAAGCGTCATTGCAGAGTATTTAGTTAAATGATCTTTGAAACTTCGCGACTGTCGCAATAGGCATTGCGAATGCCTTCCCTGAGTGTAGGAGGATGCAGCGCCTTCTCGAAGATAACACCACGCGACTAACGGGAACATGAAGCGCAAGGTATCCGGCGATACTATAGCGACACGTGCCGTTCGCAGAGCCCACAGCGCAGTACAATAGCTAGCACATTGACAAGCTGTAGGCGGATAAGCTTAAAGAAATCGTAAAAGATAAGAAAACATCTTCGCATGTTGCACACTCCAAAAACATTTGCGCAGATTACCATGCCATGCTTTAGATACACACAACGCTTCTCTTCCAGAACAGTGCAGGCCGTTCACTTTAATTTAACCTGCCAGAAATGACATATTAATTACCGAAGAGTACTACAATAAAGTGTTAGGGAGGGAACTCATTCCTAATGAGGCCATTACAGTTCGTAATTGTCAAGTTCTCGCATTCTTAGTAAGTGGAACAGTTCTTTTAGAGTCTACTTATTGTACATGTCCTTTCAATGGGCCCATAGAACTACTAGACACAATAACCTAAACTTCGTAAGAATAGAAGACCAAGTATGAAATAGTAAACATTTAATAAATACGTATGTCTTTAGGGCATTTCGTGTTTGGAATATTCATTTTGGTGAAACTAAGCAATGGTTACTCATCTTTGCCCCAAGGATATCCGCAACACAAGCGACCAGATATTTTTCCCACGTCACATCAAGTTTTGAAAGCAGCGCACGTGTTTCATTCACATCGCGTAGTGATGTCTCGATCAACACACAGAAGCGATTGAGAAATTATTTTTATACTGTACATTCATATTCGACGAACGTAAAACTCACTCATCTCCATTTAAAAGAAGAAAAGAAAAAAGAAATCTCTAGCTCTCGACCAAACTGCATGCATTCGTTAGAATGTATAAAAATAACTAATGGCCTTCTCATATTGGCATTTGCTGCAAACTTGTTCATTTATAACGTGGGGGGGAACAGTCACCCGTCGGTATATAAAGCAACTGTCGTGCCATTTCTCCATTCGAAAGTCGGACTTCGCCATTTTTACACCAACATCCATCGTAGATCAACCGTAAGTTTGCAAGACTTTGTGACGTTTCGTAGTTAAGATCAGGCTTCTTTGCATAGTACGGAACATCATGAACATGTAAATGCTGTCACCTGCATAGTGGTTCTTAGCAGGCTTTTGTGTGCTCTTAAGAGTCATCGAGCTTACAGTGGTCCTTTGTGGAGCAAGACACTACCAACTAGCCGTCATCAAGTATCCACACACAAAAAAGAGAGAGCGTCTGTCATACTTGATTGTGTGAATTGTAGAAAAGCTTAGCAGTGTCCGATAACACGGTGTCGCTCACACCACCTCAGTCCAGAGGCAGCGTAGATAGTGTATCTTACAGCCAATGTAATCCACGTTGTTTTTAATCACAAATATGTTAACGGAGTTCTGGTATCTAAAGATTGCAATGTACAAGCTCCTACGATGGCAGGAAAAGTAAATACCCGGAGGCAGAGCCGCGACATCATGACGAAGATCAGCTAGCAACACATCTGGTGCCCATGCATGTTGTGTACTTAGAACTGAGACATGCAGAACACGCGTCCATGTATTGCTTAAAAGGCGAATTCGATTGATCTGCATGACAAAGTTGCCTGGTGTTTACTAAACGTGAAGCATTCAAGTTCGCTCTTCAACATTATATTGCTTATTTCGTAAAATTACTTAATTGAAGCAGCATTTAGTACCGCCTTACGCTAACAAGTGCTTTATGAGAAGATTGTTTAATTTGCAGATCTTTTAATGCGATTACCTTAAACTGCACTTTGCTAAACCAGAATCGTAAGGTACACATGCTGTAATTAGATCGCGAGCCAGTATTGTCAATGGAGGCGACGTTTAGACAAGACACCTTTTTGTCTATATGATGAAGACAACCTCTTTTCCGAACACTAGCTCCAATATGATTTCTCGTTTGATGACACCTCACCCTTTTTATTGCGACAATGTTTACCTGAATTCTACCATGTTTGGAACTCAACCATTGACTGCATGCGGTTGTCTACTTTAAAGAAAGTAGCAAGTGTTACTGATCAACACTAACGTCTTCGCACGTGACAGACGCAGCTCTGCCCTGCGTACTGAATCACGGTTGACAAAGCATAAGAGTGTTACAGGAAGCCTGCTAAGCGAAAGCTACACGAAAGGGTTCTACGTGCAAGGTGCAGCTACATACAATGCGCAGATGCCCAAGCCTCGAATGCAGGCTCCACAGGCTTCTGTTTCTTGAAAGCATGTACTTTACGGTGCCGCCTACGTTCTTAGATGAAGCTTCGAGGAAAGCCAAGTACTGATTTAGCATAGCGAACAACAATGCGTCTGCAATCGTGATAATCTACGCACATACCTTCAAACGCAAAGGAAACGTCACCTACAGAAAGATGCAGCACATACAAAGAATGGTTGTCGTGGTACATTTCTTAGCCTGGTGTAAGTTCTCACGCCTCTACTGTTGCTCTGTGAACATTGCGAAGTGACCGGCATCCGGGTTCGCTCTTTCGGTACATTTAGGAGAGAACTAACATAAAGCAGAATTTAGGATAGCTCAGCAGGTCAGTGTTCTATTGAAGGGCTACGAAGACCGATTGCATGAGTATTGCTCGGAGGATAGCCTTACGGTTCCATGGTTTACGAGGTGTGTCACACGAAGCTGAGAGGTCTTGCTTAGGGAGAGCTCACAACGTTACAGATCAACTGCAAGGTGTGAAGATAAAATCTTCTAAAAAATGTAAAAACTTTACGCGAAATGCTCTTTCTACTTCATTCAGGTGTCAGCTTGGATGCACGTTATATCAATGTGTCAAATTCACAGAGAAAAGGTTTGAGGCACTCAGTGTTACATTACAATAAACATAATAAAGCAAACTAGCTACTTGGAGTAGAGGTTGCAAACTGTTACCAGCGCGTGTTTTAATGTTTCATAATTGAGTTGTCAGCCACGTTTGATTTTATCACAAAAAAGAATAAAAACATACGCTCCAAATATGTGCGCGAATAAATTTTGGTTGTATGCACATAAAAAAAGAAGACGTTGCTTTTAAAATACGGCACATCGAAAGAGCCGCCGAACATTGCAGTGCATTTACTAAAGTTCTCAGTTACGGTGATGCGCAGAACACTGTGGTTAATAGGGGCGGACAATGAAGAAAGTTTAGATAATCCAATGAGTAATGCATCTTACTCTTTTTTCGACAACAAGTTGACACCGCTGGCGTCAACAAAGTGCGTACAGAAACGTAGTCATCGCACTGAAAGTGCATTTACAGTTGCAATGATGTTCTTTGTTTTCCAGAGGTTAGGACACGCGACAAGTTTCTCAAAAGAAGGTTAGGTGCCGTTCTCTATACGAAGCATCTTCTCAATTCTCGTGCCACTAAAACGGTGATTCTAGAGGTTCTCGTTGTCTCCTTCTTTACTTTGGCCTACAAGTCATTTCGTTCTGTGTGTTTGCCATACATCACGGAAATCTCACAAAGCTACCAGTGAAAAGTGCCTTAAGAACTACCCCACTTCAACTTTATCTGCATATTAATGCTAATCACAATGCAGTAAAGATGATTTATTCCTCATTAAGTTGAAATTTACAGTATAGGGACTGCAAAATATAATAAAACAACGATATATTCAACAAATATAAAAAATTGCATCCCAATAAAAGGCACATTTGTATTCTAATGAAATATTCTGAATGGAACAAAATAAAGTGACGTTGCAAGGCTGTTTTGCTTCTGTCAAGTTCATTAGTGAACTTCCCAATGCGTGCTATAGCAGAAAACGACTCGCAAATACTTGTGTGAGGTCTAACAAATACTTTGAGCCTTACTGACACGTTCGCTTCTAGCTTCAATGTGGCCTCCACTTCAGTGAGATTTGCTCGAATAGTTCGTAGTGGGGGTAACAACAAGTTACCGAGAGCTCAGCCGCAGTGCCTTTTCACTTCCTCCGCTCACACTTACGCGAATTATTTCTATAACATAAGCTGGGTCACTGCATAGCGAAGCCGAAGTTGAAGGGTGCAACTCTCATTGAATCCGCTTCAAGTGTTTGTCCAAAGGGTCATCAAGGAGGAGGCTGATTCAAGAACGATGTCAAATTTATAGACATTTATGGATTGAGGATGAGAGAAAGGAAAAAAAAAATGCCGGAAAGGACATAAATTGTGTTTACTAAGTCCAGCACTATCGGCAGTTTGTAGAGACCTCACAAACAACTTTATACCACGTCAGAATATACAAAGAACCAGACTTGCGTTTTCTGGCCACACTGATGTATATGCAGAGTTGAGCGTTCAAATTTAAGCCCTATATGTGGAAATTTTCGGTAAATGTCTTGCATACGCTACTCGTGTACGCTGTGCGTGCGTGATATCCATTTTCCAGCTCAGTCAGTAGTCTGTAGAATTGGCATTCAGTCAGAAATTTACTACGCTTGTTCTGAAACATTGTGCTCGACAGTATGTTGCAGCGATTAGGTAAGACGTAAAGTATGACAGGTAGGTAAACTTATGATGCTGTTAAGCAGAACTAGTGCAAATTTTCGCATATGCATTGTATTAGTGGCAACATTCAGTCGCAGACACCGTTTGAGAAGTGCTTAGAGTCTAGGTTGTTCATGAACATACAGTATGAAAGTCTGATATCAAAACGTCATTTGTGAACTTTTATTAAGCTGAAATTGCTTTCAAGCGTGACTCTAGGTTTAGTATATTTAGCTATTTCAAAAGTGAGCCTCCGAAATTCAACCCCGAGAAATTTCACTGTGAGTTAATAGGCAATCTTCTTATTTGTGACAATAAATGACAGTCATTACCAACTGGAAATCAATGAACAGAAATGGTGTACTGCAATCGCATTCTCGTTAATGCGATCGCGCTTGGAAACTACCGTTACCCGCCATCAACGAGTTCTCGGTAGTGTCCTTCCAGTAAGACGCCCGGTTAGCTCAACGCGTCACATACTCTCTCAAGACTTTCCGAAATTAACTCTGTCCAAATACATTGCGAACAGCCTCGTGTCACTCAAGAATAAAAATGCGAGCATCGCAAAACGGTTCGTTATCTATAAATAAAATTAAAAAGTGAAATGAAGCTGTTTAACAGTAAGCTACGGCCGTGGAGTCTATTACTACGTCGAAGGCATGCAGTGCGCACTGTTTCAACACAAATCAGGGCGCGTTACATTGAGGCAACATACAGAAGGCACCCACGCTGTGGCTGCGACAACCTTGGTTCTAAATTGCACAGCGTTTGCACAAGATTTGCACAAGATTTGCACAAGATTTGCGCAAAATTTGCACAAGATTTGCACAAGATTTGCACAAGATTTGCACAGGATTTGCACAACATTTGCACAAGATTTACACAAGCACGAGATTCGTAACAAGATGAACGCGCACCGCACTTCATGTGTTGGCACTGATCCCGTGAACCGTTTTTTTTTGCGCAACAATCGCTAGAAATAAAGCAGGCATCTAGAAAATATGTCCAAAACAGTCGAGAGGACCACGTCCTTGACTCTTTTCCGGTGCCGGTTTTTTCAATCGAAGACAGGGATTGCACATAGTGCATTTAGACGCTGTGTATGCTTTCCCGTGTCTGATGTAAATGCTCATGGCCACGCCCCGCTAACTCCCGCATCACGAAGCGTCATGGCCTTTTGCCCCTCTCAGAGAAAAATCCTGATGGAACCGTAAGTGAACGACAGACATGTCATCGCAGCGGCTTCTGGAACTATCAAACAGTGGTCAGCTGCGAAAGCTCGTATCCATTTGAGTTTCAGGTTTCGCAGGTGTGATAGGGGGTGGCGGAGGGGCTCTGGTTGTACCTGATGAATACGCCGGAATCACATTCGTCATCGCCATAACTTGCACCACGTACGCATATCGAAGAGCTGCCCGAGAGACGCCATTTCCGCTTGGTGCATACGCGTTGTTAAGGCAACAGTGCTGTCGTGCTTTACGTTTACAAATAGTTTACTCGCCCCGCCGTCGCATTGCATTCGCGCTAACTGCGCTCGTCCTATAAGAGATAATGTTGAAGTAATATACAGCCTTACTGCAGCCTAATTCACGCATTAGGACCACTACTGAGATATTAATGTCGGACAAATTTTTTGATTCGGTATATTTTTGTGTGTAAAAATCTTTTCCAATTGTTTTGTTGTTTCTAGATACAAACAGCTGAACGACAATTTTATCATTAAATAAATTTTTTTCTCAGGCTTCAAGGTTCCACAGCCCTCATTCACTCCATTCTTTTTTAGGTCAACGAAATTTTCTGAAAGGTTACGGAATTATGATTAATTAACGCCACAAGAAGCGGCACAATTTTCGCTGAAATTGGTTTTTTTATATATATTCCGAAAGGCAGCTATAGCTGCAGCTGCAAATCCGTTTCCGAACAGAGCTTCCGAGACTACGCTGTCAGTGTTTCCTTTAGCTTTTTTTATATCCCCCCAGCACTCCTTTACATGCTTTATATAACCCCGCCACGGTGGTCTGGTGGTTAAGGTACTCGGCTGCTGACCCGCAGGTCGCGGGTTTGAATCCCGGCTGCGGCGGCTGCGTTTCCGATGGAGGCGGAAATGTTGTAGGCCCGCGTGCTCAGATTTGGGTGCACGTTAAAGAACCCCAGGTGGTCGAAATTTCCGGAGCCCTCCACTACGGCGTGTCTCATAATCATAAGGTGGTTTTGGGACGTTCATCCCCACATATCAATCATTATATTATACAGGCAATAATGACTATCTCCCTTCCGGTGCTATGATGTGAAGAGCTTCCGCACAGAAGGCGACGAATTCGAGTGCACTCAGCACTCGCAGCACTTAAACAGGTACTGCCACGAGTAGACGAGCCACGTTAGCCCCACCCAGACAGGGCGGGACTTCCTGAAACTGGAGTCACCGCAGTGGTCAACGTTGTCCTTCAGAACGAGTCGACCACCCTGTACAATGCCGTGTAACCGCAGCACCGTGCTCGCAGCTGGTCCACGAGCACGCACGCCTCCGGCACGTAGTCCATAAGCGTCGGGCACTCGCAGAGCAGCACGTACGTGATGCCGTGGTCCTGGGGGCAGATCTTCTTGTGGAAGGTGATGCGACGCAGGCCGAGGTGAGGAGGCAGGCGCCGGTAGATCTGGCGGGCCCCGGTCCACAGCAGCCACGACCTGTCGAGCTTCTCACGGTCCTCGCCGGGAAAGACGCGGAAGGCGGAGAGGATGTAGCCAGTCTTGCTCGAGCTGGGCTTCCGCGGCACCTCGTTCACGGGGGGCCTGGCGATGGTGGCCACTTCGTCGTAAACGGCTGCAGGTTTTCCGCGCGGAGGCGGGGAGAGTACATGTAAGGAAAAAAATTGTCGTAGATTAAAGATCACACTGAGACGTAAGGACGAAAGTATGATGGGTGATATAACAGGTAACAGAGTGCTGGAACATTGATGAAGATAGATAATATTATAATAATTACGTCGGCGATGTTAGCCTGGTTCATCGCCAACCAAACGGGTCGGAATTCGACCATGCTGCATAGAATAGTCACTTAGCATAGCATAGTCATACACACTTAGGTACGGTCCCGCACACAAATGAGCTAACAATAAAGCTTCGTTAAGGTGTGCAATTCTCTAAAACACCAATAACTTCAATAATGGCGAGTTTGGTTCAAAGCGCTGTCCTGTTCACTTTCATATTTGGGGCCTTTGGCGAGCTTCAAACTAGTTTTTCTTTTTAACACGAGCGCTTTTTCATTGCGTATCACGCAGGTTGTGCTTGGCCTGGGGCTGAGGATGTCCCACACCTCTAACCTCTAGCCGCGTTGAAAATACCGATATTTACACTCGTTTAGTCAACACCAGTCATCGGTAGCTATCATTTAGAAACGTTTTAGTCAGTATTCGAAATCATTAGCCACGTTTTTCAAATGCCATCCAGCACCAGCCAACATTAAGAGTAGCTATTGGCCAACGTAAGCTAACACCAGCTAACATTCGACATTATATTTTCAACGCTTGTCACTGTTTATGAATGTGAAAACACCGGTAGTAGGCGAGCGGGTGTGACATTCGATGTGAGAGATAGGAAGACGTTAGAGAGATGTGTATAGCTCAATCAGGCTTAGCTGGTCTGTTGAACACGAACTGCTGCGAGAAGGAAGGTTGGGTGAAATATTAGGAGCATGAAAGAAGTTTGTACTTAGTTGTAGTACACGAATACAGTGAAAGTATGGGGTAAGGTCACTCCCTTACTTTCAGGATCTAACCATGAATTTTTGTCAGGCTTGGTAAATTATTTCCCTTCTCTAAAACTGAGTTAGCGTGGTGAATCTCGGCAAAACCATTCTCTTTGAAATGACTCAGTGTCAATTGATCAAAGATTACGCATAGCCCGTGTGCTCAGATTTCAGCGCACGTTTAAGAACCCCAGGTGGTCGAAATTTCTGGAGTCCTCCACTACAGCGTCTCTCATAATCATATGGTGGTTTTGGGACGTTAAACCCCACATATCAAATCAACAAATACTCGTACGCATTACCTCAATAACCTCTATTTATGTTGAATCATTTTATTATATTGACATCAGCCAACCGTCTGCCACAACAAGCAGACATTACCGAGGACTGACGTCATGCAATCGACTGCGCGCAAGTACTACCTGGGACTTGGGGTGTTAGTCGCCATGGAGGCTTTTTTCATTCGTCTTTTCAAACAAACCCCTTGCGAATAATATGAGGATAGTATATAAAGCGCGGTAATTCATATCGCGTGATTCGGTGCGAACGGTTGAGAAAAGACATCTTCGAGCTCTTGTACAAGCATTCATGCTAGTGTAGGCCAACTGTCACGACAATATTACTGCATTAATTAGCCTTCTCGACGTAAACACGAGGTTACATATGATTGTTCTGTTGGGAGTGGCAAAAGAATGACATTTTGTTACGAATATTGATAGGATGTCTTTAAATGTTATGGGTAATATGAACTATATTCTTTATCGTCTCTATGTGAAAAGAAAACGTTAGGTTAAAATAATAACGAGCCGAGACTTCAGATCACCATGGAGGCTTTGAAAAGATGACTATCTTTAACAGGTGGTGTCGCTGGAGTCGATGTTGCGACGTGTCTTCTTGTGTTTATTAAGGCAGTAGCTGTTGCTGCCTCGTACTAGATAGAACAACGTGTCGAAAAACTCGGAAACAATGACTCCAGTGACACAGTATGTTAAAAAAATTTTCATTTCACAAAAGTTTCAAAAATTTTTGTATCTAAGAAAGTTGGGTGGGCAGATACGGCTAGAAAGTTTCCAGCGTGGATCTGAACTCGGCCAGCACAGAATTAGGGTAATTAGAAAAAATGCGGCGAGGCACTCTCCCTTAAAGGGACGTGGTGATGAATAATTTTGATGATGGTGATTATAACGACACAGAATTTCAGCTTTACCATACTTTTGCATAAATCGTACTTTTATTGTTTTATGCGGGAAGCATTCGCAGCTAGTTTATTCTCGTTGCACCCCAATAGTTTTGAAACGTGCACGAAAAATGCAGCGTCAAGCCCACAGGTCGTCCAATCACGCTTGTGTTTCGTGGGAGCATGTTTGGGAATGCGCTGCTCGCGCTTGTTACATTCACGTTTTTCAGTCAATGAATGCTAAATAGTTCGACATGGACCGACATCTATTGTTACCGTAGCAAAAGGCCAGTACGTGACCGGATGAACAAATGACCGCGCACGCCACTTTGTGTCGCTGTCCGTACGTTCGCGCAAATTTCGTCGACTGCGTGTTTGATTGAGTTACACCTTGTCAACAAGGCCAATGCACGTCACCTCAAGACACGCGTTGAATATAAACGTTGATTGTGCACTAACCCCTTTTTGTCGGCTTTGTAAACACTCCGGAAGTATTGAAAAAGATTGAAATACAAGGCCCATATCTATATACCCAATGCAAAATTATTCGACTGCATTCTATCTGTTATTTCTTTGAAATGCAAGCAGGAAAGCGTCGTTTGAATTGCAAATGATTTGCAGCAGCTGAACCCGAGGGCATTCTTTCGATCCAGTGAGCTGTAGTTCTTCGCTCCCACCTTCCGGATTCGGCTGATGCGCTTCTGAGCACAACACACGCACGCATGCACGCACGCATGCACGCACGCATGCACGCACGCACACACGCACACACACACGCACACACACACGCACACACACACACAGACACACACACACACACACACACACACACACACACACACACACACACACACACACACACACACACACGCACACAACGCAAATATCAGTTTTTCACTCCTCGGTGTCTGTAGTGTTAGAGGCAGTACAATCTTCCGAACAACACTTTCTGTTGTTTCATTCTCCAGGTTGAAATTCTTGGTGGCACGGTTCCAAAAACAAAAGTAAGAACCCGAGAAATCATAAATTCGAAAAGCAGCTCCGAGTACCTAAGGAATATATATATATATATATATATATATATTTATTTATTTATTTATTTATTTATTTATTTATTTATTTATTTATTTATTTACAAGATACTGCAGGCATGGAGCCCAAGCAGGAATGGTACAGGCAGTAAGGCAATCAAGCCAAACATCACACAGCATACAATAATTCAATCATCACACACATACAACAACAATGCAACCAAACTTATCGTAACAGCGATGATTTAAGTGGGAATGTGTGAATCGCAAAGGGAATCAAAAGGAAACAACAAGGCACTGAAAGTAAGAGAAAGAAAAACTGCAAAACATTTTTATATCCTCAGGAAAACATGTGTGTCAATAGAATCTGTCGATAGTAGGGCGGCAAACGGTAAATTGTTCCACTCACAGATTGTGCGCGGGAAAAACAAAAATATATATATATATATAAACACAAAATTATAGATATTTTCATTCTGTGCCGTTTTTGTTTTGGACACAGTGTTCTCTCACATTACATTCCAGCGTGTAAATACTCGATGGTATGTCTCGCGACATCTAAAAAAAAACATACAAAATTAAGGATTGTCTTTGTTTTGAAAACTGTGATTCTTTTCTAGACGACGGAGGTTTTGTATATGCATGTGGAGCATGTATTGATTTTTTTGGGAAGGAACAGTAAGCCCCAGAGTTTCGACAACAGCTGCGTGCAATTTTGGCTGTTTCGCATGGGGTAGGACAAGCACAGAAAACACGCAAGCGCACAGCAAGCCATACAGGGGTGACCAGCACAAATTGAGCGAAAAATCGAATCAAATGACTAAGACCAAAGTGTGGATACTCGAGACCTACATGGTACCGATAATATTAGGCTCCACTGGTCTATAATTCGTTAGAGCAAGCTTTAAATAAGAATATCAGGTATAAATACACGGGAAAGGGACGCAATAGTGTTGCATGGAAGACTTATCATAAAACTGGTTGACGTTATGCTTCATTCTCGATCTATATGTAAGTTAATTTGAAAAGAAATTTTGCTTATGTTATGCTGTCACAGTATCGAAAACAAAGTGCGAGTCGCACAACAGCGGGATAAAACTGACGCCTGCGCTCTAACGTGAATATTGACGTTGAATCCGACCATAAGGTATCCGTTAATGCCCGGTCATCGGTGCGCCTAGTCAGCAGACGCATGCCAGCACAGCTATTCTATTTACAAAAGCATGTCGAACAACCTTGTATATAATGCCTGCCTCAAAGAGAAAAATAAATACAGCATAGACAGATCCTCACAGTCTGTTTCACATGCAACCAATTTCGACAATGAATGGGATCTGCCGGATTTCAAGGCTCTGTATCATATGGTAGAAAGAAGTTTTTGAGGTAGGTAGTTGGTATGGCCAGGGTTCTCGAGGGATTATCCCCGGGCGTAACAGTTGGCTTTTCCCTTCGCCACCCTTCGACCTTCCTGATGGCGTCATCAAATATGTCATTTGATGCCTACCCCACAAAAAACTAACAACTACACCTTAGTTCAGTTGCAAGTCACCTATATTCAGTTCTGATGTCATACCATACGTACCTCTCAAAAATAATAAAAACTGAACCTGTGTTCAGTTACAAATTACTTATATTTAGTTCTGTATTCTTCTGTGCACTGTATTCCTATATTCTCGTACTTCCACGTTAGTGAAGCTAGAGAGATGTCGTTACCAGCAACTGGCCATGCTTGAGTACATGTCGAAGTCGCGCTCACCCGTATGGTGTAGCCGTTCTCCCTCCGGACCAGCATCGTGATGACTCTCCATTTGCATAATTAGCCGCAAGGGGTCGCATCGAGCCGCGTCGCACACGAGGTAGGTGACGAACGGGAACTGACCTGCAAGCATGAAAAAACGTAAAGATCGAGTTAGGGGTGCTTGCCGACTGTTTATATCTTCCACAACGAAAATGCGCAACAGAGTTTGGCCAGACGGTAGGCAGCAATTACTCTAATTCGTGTTAATGATGTGTTTGCGGTAATAGTCACACTGAACACTCATCATCAATGACGCCTAGTCATAGTTAATTCACCCGATGCTCTGCGAAACAAAACAGAAGTTCAGGGTAATATGTTCGCTTGAAGTTCAAAGAAATTTTTATAATAGAGCAACGTCACAGCAAGAAGACTTCCCTTCACTATGGCAAATGTGCCTTCTTAAGCAGTGCTTAAATTGGGCTACCGCTGCATCCTCCTCCAGTGGTTTTTAACAATACATAGCAGGCAAGGGTACGTGAGGCCACAAATTGTTCTCCCAGCCAGCTCTATACATGTAAAAATGGTCAAACATGCACTTTTATTATCAGATAAACGCTTGGGTACGTGGCGCCGACCTCATAGCCCTGTGCATGTAATACAGGGTATAGGACAGTGTAGCTCATTTTATAAGAGGGACTAATTTACGAAAATTTGCGAATGACAGCTTTTGCAACGTAAGCGCAGCACAAGTGAAGCCACAATTTTCTTGTAGCTTAGCCCAAAAACAGAACCACAGGTGTGATGCCTGGTTTCAGCGACAGTGATTTTGTCCGGCTAAAGTAAATGCTAGGCTAAAAGATATCGCTGCTTATTACGAAATTAATACATTTGGATGAATATTGGTCTGCCATCGTAACCACTAGTCATTGCTAGAACCACAGGAAAAACATGGCGGTCTTTGGCCACCCATGGCTCTTGCTTAAAAAATGTGATCAATCATCGTTATCACCAGGAGTATTGATAATAAAATTTTTACTATATTTTTTCCACACTATGAGAATTTTCGCAGAATAATCAACGAAAAACATTCGTTGAGCAGTATCTGCTCAGGAAAATAGGCTGTAATGCATTGTTGATATTGTAAGGTCATGTGACAAGATTGCTGCTTCACATTTGCTCTATGCCGGCGTTTTACCTTGGATGTAGCAATATGGCGGAGGTGTACTCATTACTTTCGGAGTGTATATTATACTCAGACACAACATTCCTGAAACTAGCTTAGAAAATTGCATGTTTGCAGCGTCGGTCGGCTTGATAGACCGATGATGTACTTTGTTTTGTGCAATTGAGACATGATCTGCAGCTTGATTTTAGGAGCGAAGTTCCTTGAGGTCCAGGCTTGTTCATAGCCGTTGTGCGCCGTAGCCGCCACTGACGATGACGATGAGGATGACGTTAATGCCCATGTAGTTGAAGAACAAGTGCGTTCCAGACAACAGATTCTCTCAGCCATCACAACACAGCACTTGGAAGGTACAGACTATACGTCATGACGATGGCGTTCATACGATAAACAACAAGCGCGTTTCAGACCACACAACCTATTTCTGCTATCACAGCACAGTACAAGCAAGCTACCCACTGTACGCCATGACGATGGCAATGACGCATATGACAATGATGATGATGATCACGGACAATGACTCGTTTGTTCAGTGTATGACGTCTCGAGATGCTCGATGTATTTTGAATGACTGGGCAACCAACAGCCGTCAGCAGGGAAACGTGCCCAGACTTCGTCTTTGCCAACTTCAAGCTAGATTCCGTAGCAAAGAGCAGTAATAATGAAGGCAAAACAAAACTCACAACACAGCATACCAGTTGTGAACAACAAACGTTTTTTATGATTGTACACCAACTTGGCGCTCGGTTACATGCGTCAGTGGTCAACGTCACGAGTGATTTTGCGGTAACACCAACCAATCCCGCTTTTTCACCTACTTATCGACATTTACTTCGCGGATATGGCGTGATGTTTTTTTTCAAAACCATGGCACACTTCTAGTTCCGCAAAGCACAACCCGTATTTTGCATAAAAGAGGCACGTTGGTCTAAGTATGAGAAGTTGGGCTTCTCTTCACACGTGGTAAAAACACTTCTTATAACATGCAAAAACTACTAGATAGCTTCTTAGGGTGCTCTTCAAGAAACGTGTTTTTTACTGTTAACGCAGCAGCTGTAGTTAAGCAATCTCAGAAGTTCATTATTATCGTCGCCCATTTTACGTAGTTAGGCGAGCTACAATAAATTGCCTGACTCGGTAGAAGCTACCGTAAGTGACTTTACCTCGTCTTTGTTTTCAGCTACGCGTTACCCTCATATTTCGAAGCTCTAGGGAACAGTAAGGTTTTTTCAATTCCAAAAATGAAAATAAAAGTGAGCGCTGCAACTGCCTGCAGCAGAGTGCGACACCCCAGCAGTAGCTCACAAGAGAAAGTATGGGATGAAGAGAGATTAAAAAAGATAAAAAGTAGAGATCGAGGTAAAGGTAAAAGATTGAGAGACAATTAGAGAAGTGCGTTGACGGGACCCCGATCAGCGAGCAGTTGTCGAGGAGATGACTTAGCAGATGAGACAACCGTTATCCACGAAATCCACCAAGCGTCTACCTTGGAAGCTCTTGCACAAGCTACGTTGTGGACCCTGTATGTAGTTGGAGCTCTCTTTTCTGTGTATAAAAGGTCTTCACGTTGTAAAGGTAACTGTGTAAGCGACGAGACGAGGGACGCCCTTTAAGGCTGCGAAAATATGACAGAAAAAAAGCATATCTATGCAAAGCTAGGCATAATTAAGAAAATTGGCAGATCCCACGTACAGTGGGAATCGATGATATGCGAAGCACAAATAAGAAAAGTTGATATGTCACTTTAAGATCAGCACCACGTTACGAGTTGGAGATAAATAATGCCATGCATGACTTCCGTGTCATGATTATCATGTTTGAATGTGTCATTTACCTTCATCATTTATTCACGTCACGTGATACCAAATTTAGTATGTGTGGAGCTAGCGAAATGGCCACGAGCTTGCGATGAGCGTGGTATATTGTCATGTGCTTACATGACGCGCGTGTCAGGATTATCGTGTTTGCACCAGTCATATATTTCGTCATCCATTGACCTCACGTAACACAAAATTTGGTATATATGGTGCTAGCAAAATGGCCGCGAGCGCATCGTGAAGGACCCAATATACTCCAATGTAGCGTTGCCACGCGTATACGCTGGGCACAGTGATGCTGCGTTAGCTAAACGCGAGCATTCCAGGCACAACCAGTGTCCGTGTGCACGGCCCGACGGCAACCGGCATGAAGTGCGACATGCTACATTTTGCGCCGATGCGTTACCCAGACAACACTGCGTCTCCATCTTTTCATGATGAACGCCGGAAACGCTGAAACACGCATGCGTCAAAGCAACGCAGCGTGGCGTGCACCTGCGAGTATATGACAAGACCGGCGCCTGGCAAGACCGACGCCTATATGACAAGACCGACCCCTGTATGACACGATGAAATGAACGCCGGCGAGCGCGCGCATCGCGTCACGTTGAAATGTATTGGCGCCTTGACTGTGGCATGTAGTCATGTTCTCTCATGACACGCATCTCATGATTATCATGTTTGCACCGGTCACATACCTTCGTCATCCATTGGCGTCACGTAATAACAAATATGGCATGTGGAGCTAGCGAAACGGCCATGAGCACATCATGAGTGTGGCATGTAGTTATGTGGCTACATCACACGCATGTCGTGATTATGTTGTTTGGATGTGTCATTTACCTATGTCGTTCGTTCGCTTCGCGTATTATCGAGTTTGGTACATGTGAAGCTAGCGAAACGGCTGTGAGCGCATCATGAGCGTAGCATGCAGTCATGTTGGTATATGACACGCATCTTATGTTTATCATGTGTGCAACAGTATCATACCTTCTTCATCTATTCCCGTCCCGTAATACCAAATTTCTTATATGTAACGCTAGCGAAAGGGCCGTGAACGCATCATGAGCACGGCACGTAGTCATGTTGTTACAATACACGTATGACATGATTTTCATGTTACGGTCTTTTGCTTGTGTCTGCCATTCAGGCATGTCATACCATACCAGTTTTGCAACATGACATGTGAACGAAACCACCGCAAGAGCTTCAGAACCATGAAATGTATAATATGTCATTCATGACATACATGTCATGATTTTCATGTAGTGACCAGTCAAATATGTTCTTCATACAGTCATGTTTTACCATGTTTTACCATAATGCAGTCATGTTTTACCATAACAAGTTTGGTATTGATACCATTATCGAAACGGCTAGGAGAGCTAAAAGTTGTAGGCGGCTAGATTAATAGATACGCTCAAAGTCGTCGAAGTTGACTAAGAAATGCTTCGCATTTAAAATCAGCAAAGCCGGCCACTCAGCTGTTTCTCTCGACGTTCATGAGCAGGAGTCCTTCGAGCACGCATCGCGAGGAGGAGGACTGCTGAAGCCAGGCGAAGGCCTGCCGCTGCCTGCCGAGCTGCATGGCGATCCAGTCGCGGGGCATCGGCGACAGCTCCGTGGTGGGCGACGGCAGGTCGTGGCACGTGAAGCCCGCGTTCTCGCAGAAGTCCACCACGATGCGGTTCGTAGACTCGGCCACCTCCACGGACACTGAACCCACCGAAGAGGACAGCCGCGGTGAGGTTGTGCCACCGCCGCTGCCCGCAGACCCTCCGAATTGGCCACTCTCGCTCACTTCCTGCGCACGGGAGGAAGGTATAGTCACGAAGCTTTTATCGACTAAACACTAATCTATAGGAGCAATATCCGGCTGTTATACACCTTTCTCTTGAGAAATAGCGGTAGACCACCAATCATGAGCGGTAGTCTACCGCTAGTGGTAGACTACCCACCATCACTGGTAGTCGACCACTATCACTCAAAAGGATGGCGCATAATAGCTGCGACTTATCAGTACTAACTTAGAGAGCGGAAACACGGATACACGGATACAAAGAAGTTCAGCTTAAACTGATGACAACGCAGCAAGCGATGGAATGGAAAATGATATATGTAACTAGTAGGAAAGCAAAGTGGGTTAATGTTATCAATGTTGATATAAAGAAGAAGAAGAAATGATCATGGCCCGGATATTACTGATCATATAGGCTAACTGACTGTATTTCAAGAAAGCTAAACGCGTGAGACAAAGACGAAAAATCTGGTAGACATATAGGAATAAAAAGTCGGCAGGTATAACGCGGCAGGAAAAGCACAGGAGCGGGTTGGTTGGCAGAACGTGGAGGAGGTCCTCGCCCTTCGCAGGGCTTAGCCAGGCTGCTGTTGATGACGATACGAAAGAGTAGTCTGCCTGCCACAAGCTCGTTTTCGTTTAAGACCCGAAGGTGAATCTTCAGACAGTCTCATGAAAGTGTTTGTCTTATGCCACGTGAGAGGAAGCGGTCAAGGAGGAAGGGAGTTTGTTTTCAGATTCGGGCGTGTAGATTCTCCTCTCGACGTGCGAGGTCAACCACTCGTCAGTTTTCTGCCATTGAACAGCTCCTATTGTAAAATTATGAAACTCGTCAGCTTGAAACCAGCCCCATTTACACGATCTGTTGAAGCATAAAGAGGTTAATCTTGGAGCAATAAATGATTTGTCCAAGGAAGTGAAAACGTGGCAGCACTGACGGACATTTGTCACGAGCGCTCTTAAACTGATGAGCAGGTATTAGGACTACTACGTTCAAATGAATGCGAAGCGCGGTCTGCACTAATGCTTATTTAGAGAATGCATCCATAGAAACCTAATGTCAGACAATGCTTTAGAAAATAAAAATGTAGGTTAGGCGCACTGTTCAAGTGTAGCATTTTTTCCCTAATGCTCTAATGACGGCAACAGAAAACTTTCCACGATACAGTGAGCTCTAAGTTAAGTTGTGTGAGTGCGATATTGTCACGTACGTGAATCTTTTTGAAGAGACTGTGAACTCCCTTTGGAAATACTTATGTTCACGTGTATGTCGTGGGACACAAAAGAGACTAAACGTGTTCTTTCAAAGATAGTCTGATATGTAAAACGCCAGGATTTACCTATAAGAGTAACGCATAAATTTAAAGAATACACTACAAAGAGGTAACCCACAAGAAATAACCTATAAGAAGCCAAAGATAACCTACAAATTGTTTGTATTGTTTAGTGCTCATCATTTCTTGCGTTGCTTTAAATGTCTAAGACCTGATGCAGCCTTGCCTCGCTCCCTGGATCGGAGCAATGCCAAAGAGAGGGCTCCTATTTATACGCTGTATTGTGAAACTACGTAATCACACGCCCTTTGGGCTCACTTGGAATGCCAAAACTGCGGCACAAGTTTTCTTTGTTCTTGATATCGCTACCAGCCATCGGCCTACAGGGTCACTTAGGTGCATTTATTTTTCAGGGCCTCATGCCTCCATAAGTATGAAAAAAAAAAACATAGCGCTTAAAGTGAACGGATACTAGTGAAGACCCAACACAGGCACTGAGAGTTTTGTCCGAACTTGTCCCCGCCATATTTAGAAGCTTCTTTTCCTACTTAATGACGAACCACCACATACCCAAGCTTTCCTTCTATTTCATTCAACCTAAAGCATCCTGTCTTGGTACTAAACCATAGAAACGTTGATTAAACACTTCGTCGTTTAGTTTTTGGCGAAGTTGAATAAAAAGGCATTTTACCACTGAATGGGGAAACTACATGACAATGCAAAAAGAAAGTCTTGGTGGAACGTTCCATTTTTCTTGTAACGCATGTGCAAGGAAAGATAGTGGTACGCTTTAGTCTCTGCACACCATTTATAAGGTCAGCCATCTTTCTCTGCTACAGCTGCAATGACGTCTAGGTGTTCCAAAGTAAGGGACTGGCTGCCAGCCCTTCACGATGTGGAATAACAGCTGCCCAGCTCTGTGCTAAAACGTTCGCGACGCATTGTGCAATTTTTAGGATGCCTCAAAATAGCGTAATGAGATTTGCCCGAGCGTGCTTTGCGCGCGCCGGTACACCATCACTGAAGAATATCTCGCGTAGTGGGTGCTGTCAACAACGCTTTTGGATAGGCGTAACGTTAATTCGTAGCAGACAATGCACGTACTCTATAATCGGGAACAAATCAAACGAAGAAGCACTTCCCTCTAAAAAAGTTCACTGCCTGACACGTGAGGCGGAAGTTGCAGTTCCTTGTCGATGTGGCAGCCACTTGTGGTGGTGCGCCCATTTGTTGCTGCCTAACGGATACTTATTGAATTTTGAATGAACTTTTCAAATGTCCTCCCTTTACCACTCTTTATTATACTTGAGTTTCTGCTGGCTTATACCTTCCAGAAAAAAAAAATCCTGCTGACCCGCAGGTCGCGGATCGAGTCCCGGTTTGTGGCAACTGGATTTCCAATGAAGGCGAAATTGCTGTAGGCCCATGTACTCAGATTTGGGAGCACGTTAAAGAACCCCAGGTAGTCGAAATTTTAAAGCCCTCCACTACGGCGTCTCTCATAATCATATGGTGGTTTTTTGACGTTAAAAATCGCATATCAATCAATAAAAAAACGTGCTTATTGAACACCTTCCTTTTTTACGTCGGCATGCAGAATCAGTGATTCACTGAAAGCAACACTACCTAATTGTGGACAAGTCATCTTAAGAAAGTTTAAGTGAGGCCTTCAAGATGTATCCAATCCAGTTCGCAATAAAAAGGCCCAATACCTATAGATGTGGACATTCGCCGGGAGTTTTTTATACCAATTGCCAAAAATATCTTATAAACAGTACTGTTGTGATTGACTTTGTATCAACGCACATGGCTTCATCAGGCTGAGAGCATTATTCGCATCGTTAGACGCTGGTCTTCATGTGCGCGTCGTACTATGCATCGTTCACGTGACCTCGCTAACAACGGGGCATGAGAACCAAGTACGATTCAGCCGGAACTAAACCCAGGGACTAATTACTCAGCATATTCATCGAACGTTCTAGCTAATTTTACCATAGTTGGAAATTCACTATGCGCCATTCTACTAGTTAACTTCCTGGATGCCACAGTAGATGACCCAAAAAAGAAAATTAAAGCCAACGCTGAACAAAAAACCGACAAGTAGTCAACAATATTTCGACCACACATGCGCTCCAGCTCGACGTTTCAAGCAAGAAATATTTGTCAGGTGGGTAAGGAGGATAAAAAAGAGAGAAAAAAAATTTAACGCGATAGCGAAATCTGGCCCCTAGTGAGCCCTTCAACCGCCAAGTGCATACTTATCATTATGTTTTTTTACATACACATACACCCACACAGTAGATTGTACCAGCGCGCGGGAATGGTACATACCGGTTTCTGGTCTAAAGCAAGAAATGCATGGCCTCCAAGGTACACGCCGCGCACTCGCCATCTCGGAGGCCATAAAGAGTCTCACCATGCTTCACAGGTAGCATCACATTATCTAGCGTTTGCTGTTTGCTTGATCAATGCCTCGGAAAAGGCATGATATGTTTTCCGCTAGACGGGCATAGTTGCGTATTTTAGAGCTGTTTTAAAGTTCCTGTGTGTTTTTAGCGGCGATGGCTGCACTATCCAGGCCTTTTAAGACGTAGTTTGAGGCCTCCCAAATCCGCCTACAAATCGCTGAATGGGCTCGTTTTCATCGTGACACCTGTCGAACGACATGCGTTAAAGAGGCCCTAAAACACTTTTTCAAGGAAACATGGAATGAATTCACTAAAAGAGCCTATTGCCTCACAAATTCAACGCCGCAAAAATTTTAAGTATTTGTACAGTGCGAGGGAAGTTACAAAGGTTTTTCCGCATGCTGCAATTTCATTATCTCTTCTCTCTTCCCAACGAAATCGCTGGAGGATAAGCAGGGAGTAGTGGCAGGGCAAAGAAACTACCGCGACTCGTGACCTAGATCACTTTTTTTTCTTCAAATGCGCGACTTTTTCAGTGTGATCGCGCGCGCACGCGTGGACAAGTAGTGGCCTCAGGTGGCGATCTCTGTAACTTGCTTTTTCGCTCACGGACGATTGTTCGCTCACACCCAATGGTGCCGACGCCGACGGCGGGATTTCTGCGACACGACCTCTCTAGCGCTATCGCGTTACAAATGAGTGATTGCGCGCTAAGCTGGGCCTGTTCGGCGCGGCCGCGCCGGTTGCACTGGCTCTCCGCAGAGCGCTGTCTCGCTGAGCCATGTTCACCCTGACAGAAGATGCTTGTGTACATGAATAAAAAGAGAGCCAAAACATTTTCCAGGACATACCAAACGGTAACGCATACGCACTGCGGGCATTTGCTTTCAGTGTGTCGTTCTGTATAGTTTATCAAGCTGTTATTCTATTGTTCTATCTATTCAATTTATTATTCTATTTATTCGGTACTATTTAGGACCAGCCACGACGACGCCTACGGTATTGACCCCTTGAGCAACTAGAAGGAAACGCTGATCGAAAAAAAAAATGCCGGCACGATGCGGTAAACATGTCTTCAACCAAGAGTGGAAATTTGGTGGAAAATTAGTGCAGGCTATGAAGAGAGCTCATTGAACAGCCAAACTAGCCGCCAACATGCATAACCGAATACTCTAAGCTCCCGAAAGTAGATATTGTTTTCTAACATTTTCGAATAGAGCAAGCATTGAGCGACTTGGAAAAGCATTGTCCAAGTACCGAGGTTCTGCTATTGTTGTAAAAAGAGCATATAGGGCGTGTTATTAGACGCAAAAGGGAACTCTGATTTTACCCCCACCCCCCAAAATAGCTTGTTCGTGCCTCACATGTAATACATAAAAACACTTACCAACGCCTCCTGTGCACAAACTGTATACACTTAAATATATGAAAGTATACTGAAAGAAATAATTAAAATGCACGTACGCAAAACGCCAATGAGTACGCAGATAACTACATCACTTTGTCTGCGCCCTTGAAAAATACTGTTCAAGTATGAAGGCAATGAGGCGGAAATGTTGTAGGCCCGTGTGCTCAGATTTGGGTGCACGTTAAAGAACCCCAGGTGGTCAAAATTCCCGGAGCCCTCCACTACGGCGCCTCTCATAGTCATATGGTGGTTTTGGGACGTTAAACCCCATAAATCAATCAAATCAATCAAGTATGAAGGCAATCTATATTCGAAGAACGCCGGGAAGATGGCGTCAGCTTGCCGTTGATTTATCAACACCAGCTGGCCCTGCCTAGAGACGCGTCCTTTCGGGCTCCTACGTTGGCTATTTATTAATTCAGTGGCAGCGGCAACACATTATAAAAAAGTGTGTGGGTGCTTAAAACATTCTCTTGAATATTCGTTAGACGAGAGTGCACAGACGTTTTGCAAGCGCTGTCTTCAATCTGTTTCTTTGATTTCTCGCATATTTCGTCGAACTGCTTTATGGCACATTGTTGTTTTAACGCTGTGTTCCAGTTTTCCCGTGTAACATGCTACAGTGACCGAGTAGATTCAAGATTGTGGCATAAAATATAAAACAAACATTTTAAAACTCAAATACCACGTCAAGCGTTTGAATGATGTTTAGCAAGATAACCCATTATGCGGTAAACTGGGAGTAAATGTCAGCGTAAAAGAAATATAGTACTGAATGCCATCAATAAAATACGATCTCGAGAACGAATGAAACATTTCCTACGAGATTTAGTATGAATTAACTCGGGATTTACATTTGTGGCTTGTGTAAACCTACTTCTCATGAAATCCTTACATTTTGACGACTCTGACGCTTTTTGTCTTTTGTAAAATTTTCAGCTTAAGATCCTTGACACCATCCTTGCGTGTGTCTTGCAGCATGAGCTATCAAGATCTTTCACAAAACAACACGGAAGGCAGGTCGAACTCAGTTATTGTGTGCGGAATGATTATTTACGACCCACACACGGCGCACAAGTGCACGTTTTGATAACGGGAAAAGGATAAAAAAATACAGCTTTTCAAACGCTGGAATTAGGTCATTGATGAATTGATATGTGGGGTTTAACGTTCCGAAACCACCATATGATTACGAGAGACGCCGTAGTGGAGGGCTCCGGAAATTTAGCCCTTCTGGGGTTCCTTAACTTGCACCCAAATCCGAGCACACGGGCCTACAGCATTTTCACCTCAATAGAAAATGCAGCCGCCGCAGTCGGAATCAGATCCCGCGAACTGCGGGTCAGCAGTCGAGTACCTTAGCCACTAGACCACCACGGCATGCCATGAATTAGGTTTTTTTTTTTCGAGGACCGTTTGCGCCTGGAACAAACTACAGGAAGAAGTTGCTGGTGCCGCAGCGTTTGAGTGTTTATTGCACAATGAAAGAGAGTCCTTGAGTGGAGGTGTCCTTAAATCGCTGTATTTGAATCGCGCTGTTTGATGCGTTCATTTCATGTTCGTGGTTCTGTAATCTCTTTTTGTTGTGTTTTTGTGTACTCATATTTTTCCTCGCTCCTGCTTGAAGTTAAGTAACTTTGTTGCATGCATAAATAAATAAGTAAATAAATAAATAAACAAATAAATACATATTATAATCAATTAATACAACGCCACATTTCCTTCCTCGATTGCACAGAGTTCTCATTGCGGTGCTTATTGATAAATTTCTTTTGCAATACATTCCTCTCCATAACTTTACCCCCTCCTATAGAAACAGCCTAGAATGGGAACAGGTAGGGTTAAGAGTTAATGGAGAGTACCTTAGTAAACTGCGCTTCGCCGATGACATTGCATTGCTGAGTAACTCAAGGGACGAATTGCAACTCATGATTACGGAGTTAGACAAGGAGAGCAGAAAGGTGGGTCTTAAAATTATACTGCAGAAAACGAAAGTAATGTACAACAACCTCGGAAGAGAGCAGCTTTTCGAGATAGGCAGCAGTGCACTTCAAGTTGTAAAAGACTATGTCTACTTAGGGCAGGTAATAACCGCGGAGCCGAACCACGAGATTGAAGTAACTAGACGAATAAGAATAGGGTGGAGCACATTTGCCAAGCACTCTCAAATTATGACAGGTAGATTGGCACTATCCCTTAAGAGGAAGGTACATAACAGTTATATCTTGCGGGTACTTAGCTACGGAGCAGAAACCTGGAGACTTACAAAAAGGGTTCAGCTTAAATTGAGGACGACGCAGCGAGCAACGGAAAGAAGGATGGTAGGTGTAACTTTAAGAGACAAGAAGAGAGCAGAGTGCATTAGGGAACAAACGGGGGTTAAAAATATCATAGTTGAAATAAAGAAGAGAAAATGGACATGGGCTGGGCAAGGGCATGTAGCGCGTAGACAGGATAACCGCTGGTCATTAAGGGTAACTGATTGGATTCCCAGAGAAGGCAAGCGAGTTAGGGGGAGACAGAAGGTTAGGTGGGCAGATGAGATTAAGAAGTTTGCGGGTATAAATTGGCAGCAGCAAGCACAGGACCAGGTTAACTGGCGGAGCATGGAAGAGGCCTTTGTCCCGCAGTGGACGTAGTCAGACTGATGATGATGATGATTATGATTACGATGATGATGATAGAAACAACTTATGTAACTAAACGTTTTTCAATCCCTTAGTCAGTTCGAAACGATGGAAGAACCACGACAAAATGCACTAAGAAGTAGAAACCAATGCCAAGTCTGCCATTCCTTGCACGCCATAAGGCCTCAAGCGCAGAAGCAGAGGGGAAGAGCCTGTTTTTGCAGAACGTGAATGATCCAAACGCATCCGACAAAGCAGCACGCATGGTGCTGCTTTGTGGGGTTCGGTCGAATATGCCGCAAAACAAGCGCTTCAGGCGCCGGCTGCTTTGAAATCGGACGCGTTCTGCGAAAACAGTCTCACAGCGCATTTTGTCCCTCACACAATGGCCATTGCGGCCCGTAATGTAGCTGTATAGTGACTGACAAAACTTGCCTTCCACTGTACGAAAAAAAGAAAAAAAAAACTGGCAATGAATATATGCACACAGAGTGGCCTTGCTTTCGGTTCGACTTGTCAAGGCATTTATGTAAAACGAGTAAAACGTTTCTAGGCGCCTAACTACTAGCTTTAAACTAATAAACGCGATAGCTCTGAATGAACTTCTATATAGCGAAAGTTTCAGGGACGACATGCAAGGTCGCGTGGCATACACAAGCGCTACTTTTGAACTGTTTGTCACACTCCCTTCTGCGTCGCCCTTGACGTTCGCGCTATATAGCAGTTCCAACTGTAGCCCAAACAAGCACCTTGCTAAGCTATATATTTGAATGAGTTTGAAGCGCTGCAGTTTTCGCATAATGTTTGGGGCAAATAGGGATAAGAGGTGGTGGAGCCTCACACTCGCATCCGGGAAGCTTGTGTTCGGTTAGGATATACAACGCAAAGAGTCGCGCGAAATCAAAGGTGCTACGTTTCTCGTACATTGACGGAAGCTTTTTGCGTGACGTTTTTACGAGTTCGTAGTGTGTATCTTGCTTCATCCATAATGGAAGCTGCAGCTGCAACTTAGGCACTTGTTCGAAAGTTTTTCTCTGAAAAAAGAAGGGAGGATTCTCAAAATGCTCCCTATTACACATGATCCTGTGTTAAAAAACAAGAAGGGATGGGGATGTAGAGAAGACATCTCGCTTTTGTCGTACAAAACACCGTTCCGAAATACTGTCGGTCTCGAAACGGGGTGTACTCCATCTGAGAGGTGGCTACGTGCTTCTGGTACAGCGATTGACATATGTAGTTCAAGTATGCTGACGCAGTTGGTTTCTGTCTAGTACGTTTGTATTTCTGATTGTTTCTAAGTGTTGCTTGCAAAATTGTTATCGTGGTTTCTTGTAACAGTGATTGTTGTGTTTTATCATCTCAAGACCACAGTATTATTATGACAGACGCTGCAGTGGAGGAGGGTTCCGGAAATTCTAACCAACTGTGGATCCTCAACGTTCACCTACACACTAAACGAAAATGACCTAAAATAACCTCAAAAACTGGGTAAACCATTTGTCCTCTAGCGCACTACCTTTCCTGGATTTTTTTTTACCACCTACTACCGAGGTAAAAATTTACTCTCGTGCTGAATGAGTTTTTGAACGTAGGGAGAGTAGTAAATATTTACCCCAGTGAGGTTTTCAGCGAGTATAGAGGGAGTAAATTTTTACTACCTTCACAAGGTTTTTGAGGCTATTACTGGGAGTTATTTCTGGTGGTAAAAAAATTAAAATTGACGGGTGCATTCGCCCAGAGACGACAAATTTATTGAATAGCAGAACGGATTGAATTTATTGAACGGCAGAATTGGTGACACATAGATTCACATACAGACAAACACGCACATACAACAAATGCAGAATAATACACCACTAGAACAGACTGCACGCGTTGCTCAGCTATACTTTGACAGTCCGGTATATATATAGGCGCGACTTTTTGACCGGCCCTGTAGGACCAGTAAGAGAGCTCTTTTTCTGCATCGATAAAAAAGAACAGTTGAAGGTGCAAGCGTAAACTTAAGGTGGGCTGCAGGACACTAAATGTCACACCGACCTTTTATTGTAAGTCTACCCAATCTCACCTTTTTGAGTATCCAATAATTACTTGGCACACCGGGCTCATGGCCCCACGCGTGTTAGCACTGCTGATGCACAAGTCCATAAAATATACCTAAGTACGCACAAACTATGGTAGCTCAATGATTTTCATTGAGCGACGGTGCACAAACACAGTAGCAGCACGTATTCATCACAACGGGCGTAGAGGAGCGGTGCACGCCTGCACACAAGCTTCTTACCGACGGCGCACTAGGCCTTTTTGAGGAGCACGGCTATCCGATGAAACACAGCTGGCGATCACAGAACACATATCCTGTGCGAATTTCGTCGTCGTTCCAGACACAAATGAACACGTGGCCACTATCTTACGGGGACGGGGCGGTGTAAATACCACCGTCCGGGTTTTCTTCGTGCTCACCGGCAGCCGTTTGTTGGTCCCGTCTGCCTCGTATAGGCTTTGCGCTACATGTTTGAGAGCAGTTGGTGCATGAGGTGGGCAATTCGGGCAGCGCTTTACTCATGCAGACATCGCCTACTGTGGAACAAAACATATGCGATGCTTCTTTCACCTGCCCCGGCGACACACTCCCACTGGTCACTGGCGGCCGCGGCTCGGTGCCGACGACAGAGTGAAGCATTTTGCTTATTGCTTCTCCAGTAGGCAAGCACGGACGATGACACCAGATTGATTTTGTTACCACTGGCAGATATTCGCGATTCGGCTCGGAAGCGAGATATCCGCGACGTGCAGGTTCGGAGGCGTTCGGAAGCGCACGGTCGTTTGACGATGTAGGAAACACGTGAGATCCATCAGCCCAACCAGACACACAGATACCGAGCTTCTTGCACCGTCTGTCTCCAAGGCACCACCGCCGAGCAAAAGCAAACAATTTGCGAAAATATGCAGGACAAGTTTCCTGAGCAGGTTTTCTTTCTTTTTTTTTCTTCTTTTGAGACCCCCCCCCCCCCGTCTTTTTTTTTTCTTTTTCGTTCACAGAATGCTGTTCACGTTTGTTGTGCTTATGCTGCCCCCAGTTCCAGTGAAAGTGCGTTGACTCGATGTCAATCCCGAGGCACGGCGATGCCAAAAAAAAAAAAAACTGTGGTCCTCGCGTACCTTCAGGAGAGCGTCACAATGGGGCAAAAGCCACCGAAGCAGCTGCACCTTGCAGTCACGTGGTAATAAACTCTGAAACGCAGGTTAAAAATCACGTGACTGAAAACTCCCTAAGTGGTAAAACTGGATTTTGACATCCTTTTACTACTTGCCTGAGAGGTGGTGGTAAAACTATGTCATGTACCATCTTTTACTCCTACACGAGGTAGTAATTTTAAACGCAAGAGAGTTTTCAGAGGTCATGAGCCGCAAAAACCCCAAACTCGGATAGTTTTTGCTTACAGTGTATATCAAAGCACACTGGCATCGAGCATTTTAACCTACATCGAAAATGCGGCCGCCGTGGCTGGTATCCGATTCGGAAGTCAGCAGTCCAGTACCATCCCCACTAGACTACCATGGCCGGTTGGTCATTGCGTGACCTTCATTATAAATGGACTCATTTGGTACAGCCGCTCCTAAACAATTTCCGAAAAGAAGTACCGGTCATTATTTCGCTGTAAGTTTGTCTCAGCTACCTCTGTTCAACACATAAAGTCCCTGCGTAGAAGCTGCACAACTCGCGAAGATGCAGCGCTATATAGAAAACGTTTGTGTTTAGCAAATATTTATTGAGTGAATGGCAGCCTTTGTCTCTAACGTACGCATTCAGGTCTGCGAATGTCACTTGGACAGGTTCTCCGTACTTGGCGTCTATACCTTTCTCCTCATTTTTCGGTAGCATTGTCCTGTACTATTCTCATCATCTGAGCCTAATCACTTCTTCTCTTCTAACTCCGTTCTCTCGAACTACGCGTGTATATCTCACCGAAAACTGCGCCTATTTTTTATTACTTTCGTGTTTTCGCTGCTGGCCCGTCAAGGATGCCGCGGTGGTGCAGTGATTACAATATTCACCTGCTGACCCGGAGGCCACATATGGGATCCTGGGCACAGCGTTCACCTTTCGAGAGAGGTGAAATGGCAGAAGCCCGTGTGCTGTGCAATGCGAGCAGGCACGACACAGCGTCGAAATTTCCGAAGCCTCTTTTGCAGCCCACCTCATAATGATCTCGTGGTTATTGGACGTAAAGCCCCCGAAACTATGCATGCATCAGCGAATCGGCCCACGACTGTCCATTTGCTAAAATTCTTCAGAAAGGACTTCTAGTCCACCTAGTTCTTGAGAAAAACTGGCAGCTGATCCACGAAGTGAATGCTGATGATGGAGCGAAGCTAGGTCTTAAGGCCTGTAATGTGAACGTTGGAGACACTGACTACAGTATAAAGGACGGACAGATGAACGGATGGATTCTTGGAAGCACGGAAGGACAGACGGATGGACAGATACAGGGGCAGCCAGACGCCAGGGTGAACGGGCGGACAGTGCTCAACTCTCGTGTCTATAACGACGGAGCATCAAGCGCGAAACAGCATAGGTGCCTTTTATACCCTAAACTTACTCTCGCTTCGTGATATCACATCACAGCGAGAAAGGTAGGCTTCGTTTTCTTTTGCTTGTTTTTTTCTAAATAGTTCAGAACGCTTTCGACGGCCAAAGCGGTTGTTGCATTTGGGGTCATAGACTGGGATCAGTATTGCAAAGCAGGCACATAACCAGTGCCGCGCATACTCAGATGTGGCGTATTTGCGAGTGAAGATGTCGCCCGTGCTGTTTCACGCTTGGTTGATTGATTGATTGATTTGTGGGGTTTAACGTCCCAAAACCACCATATGATTATGAGAGACGCCGTAGTGGAGGGCTCCGGAAATTTCGACCACCTGGGGTTCTTTAACGTGCACCCAAATCAGAGCACACGGGCCTACAACATTTCCGCCTCCATCGGAAATGCAGCCACCGCAGCCGGGATTTGAACCCGCGACCTGCGGGTCAGCAGCCGAGTACCTTAGCCACTAAACCACCGCGGCGGGGTGTTTCGCGCTCGGTGCTCCGTCGTTATATACATAAGAGTTGAGCACTGTACGGTATAGAAAAACACATGTTTTTTCGGTCCGACGAGAAACTACGGCAACGATGGCCTCAACGGACATCGCGCAAGCCTAAGGAGTTTGGCTCCTAAAAAACCTTCACTCAGGCCTCTGGCACACTTAACAGGGCCGTCAGTTGTCGCAAGTGGATTTCAACAAAGGCGAGCGGTCAGCGCACCTTCCTTCATCTAGATATTAGGCGCGTGAGCTCTCAATCGAATCGAGCGTCTACTAGAGCCTGCGGACGCAATAATGGCCATTTCGCATGCCCTTGAATGCGCATCTTAAAGCCACCACAATTTGCACCTGCTTTCTGGAGGGATTCGTGTTTGCCAGGAATGCGCGAATTAATCAAAGCGACGGGAGAAACCGCGATTACATTCAGACTATTTCATAGCACGCTTGCGCTTGCTCGCGTCGGCTTTGGCTTGCCATTCTCTGTCATCAATTTGGCAGCCCCGTGGCCGATGATGTGAGAGTAACGAGATGAAACGCTTTCTAGTCTATGTGTTTCGCAGTGCTGACGATAGGAGTGGACGCCCTAGGGAGGCTGTAAACTTCGAACGTCTGCAAGCTCTTCTAACGCCGACGAACCACCCGATCCATACGAAGTGGCATGAGTTACCCTGTGCACATTCGACAAGCATCTGACTCTACGTATACAGTAGACCCGACTTCGAAGGTGCGTAATCTATCTTCTGATGTTTAACGTTCCTGCGTGTTACTTGATCTGGCGAAAATACAAAATGCTTTTGTTATAGGTAAATGCACTTTCAATTATGTCGATATAAATAGGTCGCGAGGCTTGAGGCGAAAGCGGTTCAGAACTTGTTGCCGGCGAGATCAGCGAGGGTGTTTATGGCTGCCTAGAATGAAGCGTAGCTAGGGAATCACCCCTACCGAATAACAATTTTTATTGAAGGGTTTACGATTCAGAACCGTAAAAATGACGTTTTTATCAGTGTGTGATTTTATGACAGTGTTGGTAATTAAGGCGAAAATTCTTGCTCTTACCCCTCTTCTAAGAGAGCTGCATGCCGTTATTATTGTTACTAAAAAATGCAGTTGCCGCCCTAAAGGCACAAGGAAGAGCGCTCGTAAAGTTTTGCGAAGACACGCCCCCCTCACACATGTCGGTGTTCCGCACTTGCTTGTGGTCTCAGAATCATTGTTGTGATGATTTATTTTTTTGCTATGTGCCGAGTTGTGCGGGTCATTTCATCGTTGGTCAACGTGTTGAATACGGAGTCAAACGGGCATCATGATGATGCAGATAACATGCCACGCAGAGCGATTGCCTCTGTACCCCGCGGAAACGCTTTCTGCAAGGATTCAGTAGCAACGCACTTACGCTTGGCGACCCATGTCTCCTAAACAGAAACCGGAGCAATGCTTCGAAGTGTACCTTCTGTTGTCGCTGATTTTTCAGTGATATATATTGCCATGACCCGTTTTCTTTCGCGAAAACGTCGTACCTCCTAATGTACCACTTATCCAAGAGTAGATCGCTAAGCTATCTGTCGCTCGACGATTCACATGCTTGCATGCATACGATAAACTTAACGATAATTTATCCCAGCATGAGGCAAGATGTAGTGCATGTATATAGTGTCTGTGCACTTGTATTTATTACATCACTTGGTCTCACTCTCCGTGTTTTAATAAAACTGCGCTAAGAGTGACCGCTGTATTGTATGTTTCGTTGTTTTCATAGTTATGCACAATTAGTGAACATTGTTTTGTTGCCATTTTTACTGGCATGTTTTATTGCATATTTGCGTTGTTTTTGTTACTATCAATAATTACTTAATCGCTTTTTTGTTGCCATTTCGTTGTAGTTATCAACATGTCATTTTCTAACAGGAGGTCCCCTTTACGCCTTGTGCTATGGGACCTCCTCAGTGCGTGTATATCTACCTCATAATACTACCTCAATGCGTGTATATCTTTTGCGACAAATAAAAATAAATAAATAAATAAATAAATAAATAAATAAAAAAAGACAGCATATCCACGGAGTGAATGATAGAGAGTGGGGCGAAGAATTCGTCCATCCATTCGTCCTTGCTTCCGTCCGTCCATGCGTCCGTCAGTGTGACCGTCCATGCGTCCATCAGCCCGTCCGTGCGTGCGTCTGTTCTTGCGTCCGTCCCTGCGTTCGTCCATGCAGCCGCCCCTGCGTCCGTTCATGCGTCCATCCATGCATCTGTCTATGTGTCCGTTCGTCCATCTATTGAACACTCCAAGTACCACCATCTCGCATCTTTTCATCATATATTCCCCATATAGAAGCACCGCCATCCAGCGGACATTCCAAGGACTAAACGAGAGGTGGCACACGCACACTTTCTTACGGCTTGCGCTTCGGATTCACTTCCCACCTTTAACCACCTCGAGTTCATGGTATATACTAGTTCACTGTATTCATGGCACTGCGGCCGAACGCTTGCTAAACCTTTCGAAAACCAAGGAGGTTACGCCCAGCGAGTATGACGTAGCAAACTTTTTCAGTCAGATAGTGCTCAATGTACATGTTAATGGCTGCTAATGGGAAATGAGAGGCGGAGAATTCGGCTTTTACTTTCTTACGGCTTGCGCTTCGTATCTACTTCCCATTTTTAACCGCCTCGAGTTCATTCATGGTATATACAAGTTCATTGTATTCATGGCACTGCGGTTCAACGCTCGCTAAACCTCTCTAAAGTTAAGGAGGTTACACTCAGCGAGTATAACGTAGCAACCCTTTCTTGTCAGATAGTGCTCAATGTACATGCCAATGGCTGCTAATGGTGATCGCAGCCTGCGCGTTAACTAAAAGCCGAATGCTCCTGTCTCTCATTCCCCATTAGCAGCCACTGACATGTACATTGAGCTTTATTTGTTATTGTTCAACAACGCACAGAAGAAGTCTCTCACTGGCACCACCTTGGAGGTCAAAATGTTATACTTGTTATATACTACAGGGGACGAACAGGTGCCGCTATAAGGAGCTTCGCCCCTAAAAGAAAATTGCTCAGTTTTTGCGTGATCAGGCGCCATTTCGTTTCGCTAAAACCGAGGCACAGAATTTATGTGCGCTCTAAGGATACCGCATATGTGCGAAGCAATTACGGAACGCGGTGGATGGGAGAGCAATTCTGTAGCCTGCTTTAATCAATTTGCGGAAGATGATACGAACGCTGATTAAAAGTTAGAAACAAAAGTTAATTATGAAAGTTCAAATGACATCGCAATAGCTTGGGTAGCTAGGGATGCGATGCTAACGCAGCCTGGAGAACGCCGAGCATGGCGTACGTTTCGCATAATTTTAATATCGCCACATGCAGCATCTCATGCGCATCGCCCAACGCTACGTTTGTTTTAGTTCTGCCATTAGTATCCCAAAGAACAAATGGCGCATGGCGTAATCTTACAAAGCAGCTTCATGCGGATCTAGGGGTCACGGGTTGTAAGCCAAGGTTGCATTCGTTAGAAGAACAAACTCTCCTGATTTTCTTTTAATTTGCAGCTTTCACGTGTATATTCATACATGTATGCATACTCGAGACATGACGGTGACGCGAAATTTTACAAAGAGTGCCATATAATTGCTATCGCAATTATTCCGTAATGTCCAATATGCGCATACTAATATATGAACGAAGCTGCTTTATATACTAGTGCCGTCAAACTCAAAGTTGCTAGATTTCAAGACGAATTTTAAAGGGGTCATTATAGTCGAGCTGTCAATTATTTTGTCACAGACAGACTCGTATGAGTGAAGTACTGCTCGTATTCCATCTGCATGAGGAATGTTCGTACATAGGGATGCTACGTCAAGGGTAACCAGGAGTGAATCAGGGGGGACAGAAAGGTCGGCGATGTCGGACAAGAAGTGGTTAGTGTCTTTGATGTACGATGGAAAAGAAGACGGAATTCGATTAATTACTGTATCTAGAAATTGGGTGACCAGTTACGTAACTGTACCATTGCCGTAAACGATGGGTAGACCAGGGTTTCCTGATTTATGTATTTTTGGCTGGAGGTAAAAGCGACCCGCGACTGGACTTAGTGGAACGAGGGTATGCAGAGCCGAATTGGGAATTTTTCGCTTTTCAACGAGGCTAGTTAGCGTGCGTATAAGGACAGACTCGAGCTGCTCAGTGGGGTCTTCGTCTAGCCGCCTGTAAAAAGTGCTGTTGGAAAGCTGTCTGGAAGCTTCGCTGTCATAATCGTGTTTGTTTAGTAGTACCACAGCTGCACCTTTATCAGCTGGTTTAATTATGATGTCACCATGACATTTCAGTTGCTGCTTTGCTGCGGTTTTGTTGATCAAAAGGTTTCTTTTAAACGGAACCTGTTTGCTATCAATATCTAGCACATCGCGTTGAACGGCAGTGATATAGAGGTCTAGGCACTCATCTCGTTGAGTAGGTGGGGTCCAATGTTTGTAAGATGGCAAAATAGAGGTAGGGGCATTAGCAGGACTTTTGTCAAGGAAGTATTCTCTCAGGCTTGAGTTTCTGGCAAAAGTATCGAAATCCTTCATCAGCTTGAATTCACTGTCACTGGACGAAAAATGAATCCTCGTGACAATAGCGAAATTTCATCAACGGAAAGTTCATATGATAACAGGTTGGCTACGTTACGTGATGATAGGGGGTCACCTCGAGGTCTGGAATTATTAGATTGCGAAGAATTTTCAGCGGTATGCCTCATCAGAGGAGTATGAGGCGCAATAACTTTGTCCCTGAAAGGCTTCTTTCTTTTAGCTGCATATATTACATCTGATGTTTTTCGCAGGTATGCTGCCAGCAGTGCACATTCATAAATGGCGAGTTTATGATGGGAAAGTAATTGGCTTTCTTGGTTACGAATGGCTTTGAGCGATGTTTCGTAATGGCGAATGACAATGCGGACCAAATCAAAAGAAGCTCTCTAGAGCACCTCGTTCCACGCGACAACCCCAGAACTAGACATGCTAGCTGTGGTGGGTACTATGACAATGTGGAACCATCTAGGTACAATGCTAGCTTCTAAATAAGCCTTTAACGTAGAGATATGCAATTCGCACCGAATCCGCTTTGCTATCATTTTTAGAATTTTCAAGAATATTCTAGATACAGAGTAGTCGGAAGAATTTTTACTGGGACGTGTAGTTGCTAGTCACGGGGCCTTGCTTTTCAGAGGGCCATCGGTGCGATGAGTTCACAGTAAGTAGCCGGAGGCTTGAGCAGTAGGGGCACTAGAAGCCGAAACACTGACAGTTTTGCACGTAGTAGGCGTCGGCTGTTGTAGTCATGGCGGGTTCGAAAGAGAATGGTCCGTCGTCGACTGTACTACCGCAGGAATCGTGTCGTTGGGCTGTCTAGAGCGTATCTGGTCGTTCGATGCTCGAGGCGAGTGATTGCTGCACGTCACGGGTGATTTCGACAACCCTAGAATGGGCTGAACTTGATCGTCTGAGGTTGGCTTCGTAGTAGACTGTGAAGGTGAACGATGGACTTCGGTAGTTGACAAGCCGACGAGCCGCTCTCCGAGAGGAAATCGGTTCGAGAGGATTCAAGGACTGGTCCGCTGGGTACAGATTCATCCTTGCTGCCTTCACTAGTTCGCTCATGCGCGGAGACACCGCGTGTCGGGCGACCACTAGTTGTAGGTAAGCTCGATGAGTACTTGTTTGCCTGAATAGAGCTGGTAGGACTCCAGGAACCCAATAGATGGTTTACAGAAGGACAGTTCAATGGGGGCCAACTGGTCAGGTCAAGTGTCGAAGAGAGGTGGCCGGCAGCGGCTTCATTTGTTGTCGCAGAGTTTTCCTTAGCTGGAACGCGGAAAGCAGTTTGTGCACAAGTACGCCAGACGAGGCAGAGTCACTGAACCTCGTCACGAATAATTGACACAGGTGACTTGCTTGAATTTCCGTTCCCTCGAAGCTGAGGTGTAAGCCATCAGCAGCCAATGCGCGGGGGGGGGGGGGCAGCTCATAGAAACCGTGGTCGATGAAATAAACGAGCCAAAAATGACGGCAGTAGTCTTGTAAGAGCCTGTTTAACTGGTCAGCCTCTAGGTCGAACCTTTTAACTAAAGACAGATTGTTGCAGAAACGACGTCGGTTAGTAGATCTCGGCAACACAAAGCTCACACATATCCTCCTGATTTCGGGATGTACTTTTGTGATGGCTTCTAACAGTTTGCGAAGGCCCTGGAAGGCGGCGTGAGTGGTGCGGAACGCCAGGTCGTTGGTACCAGCATGAATGACAAGAGTTGTCGCGGTGGAAGAAACGAAGCCCAGTAGAATGGCCGTATCCTTGACAAGGGCGCCGGACTGCGAAACAAACGCTGGCGTGCCCGCCACATTTCGGTCAAAATGCTGGAAGACGTACTTGGTTTGGGAGCCGTCCAGAACTACTGTGGAAACAGTGGTGTTCGGGTACTTCCATGTGATGCTTTCTGACGTGGGCGTTCCGGTGTCCATTGTAGGCATAATTGCAGGGAATATATTCCTGGACACCGGTAAATAGTATGAATAAAAAGAATACACACCTCGAAAAACAGAATATATATATATTTATATATATATATATATATATATATTCGTGCACAGTCTTGTGAGACGCTGTTCGTGTAGAAATTCGAAATTCTATACAATGTCCATGCCACTTCGGAAATTTTGCTTTTTCGCATCTTCCAACAGCCTAAGCAATGTAGTAAGCTCTGAGAAATAAACGATCTCAGGATATTCAAATGAAGATTGAAAACATAGAAAAACTAACACTTAAAACATGGTCCGCGAATAATAATTTAGCTCGGCTCTATCCTGCGTGCTGCAAACGACCGTCCCACTTTTTCGCTGGTATGGCTCGTACACCTCGATACATCGTGTGGTATCATTTAGATGAGTTAGCAGGAGCGAACGATGCACGGAGAACCTTGGCGTCGGAAATGACTTGCAAAGCCTCAAAGCGTCTTCAAAAGCGTGACATCCAGCCACAGGGTTTTGGTTTTGTTATTACTGTCTTGTCGCTAAAGTATGACGGGTGGCCTTTTCATTTTTTTAATGGCTTTTTAGAGCGGCTCCTGATAAGAGTCACTGCACTGGTAGCCCTGAACATCACGTTTTCCTGTTTTCTTTTCGTTCGTTTTGTCGTCACAGCATGCTCGCAAGGTGAAGCTTTGTCTGATTTTTCGCCCATGACTCGTTCGGCGATTTGAAACGCGCGATTTGCTACGCTACATGCTGTAGCCTTTACGATGAGGATTTGCGTAAGAAATGAGCAGGCATATATTGTGGCGACACACTACAAAAGTTGTGGTCATTTGAGTTCGTGAGAGGCTTGCGGTGTTATTTTTTATTTCTAACAAAAATAGTTACCAAACACAAAACAAGCGCTGAATGATGTTCTGCCGAGCTCGGTCATCTTGTATTCTTATATAAGTAACCTCAACGAAACAGCCGGGATAGTTCACAACAGCAACCTAAATCTTCGAAGATACGTGGACATGATGACGGTGCACAATTTTACGTACGTGCATAAACTTAACTGCCAACGTTTAGTTCAGATAAGCTAAAAGAAGGGTTCATTTCCTGATATATAGCGAAGACATCAACAAACTTCATTGTCATAACATAGAGTGCTTTGACGCAGTTTTCGAATATCGCTGCTACTGTGCCTTCTCTCCTTCTCCGTAAAAAAAATTGCTTGTGACCTCAACGAAGAAAAAAATACTTGTAATCGACAGTCACGGCAAAGAAGCGGATTTATTAGGGTCACAAGCCCAAGTGGTGAGGAGCCAAAATTAAAAAAAAAGATGAGCGTAGCCCAGGTGTTTCATGCAGACCATCGCACTTGCCATGGGCAGAATGTCAAGCATATTTGTTGCTGTTCGTATCCATGTCAAGTTCAATCCCGTTTTGGTGCTGACTTTTTGTCAAATCAAAAATGCAGACGATTCCGGTTCGAGAACTTTACGTGTTAGAGACGCCAAGCTAAAGCTAATCATCTATGCAGGTTAGGCAGCAGCAAAAAGTACAGCATTTAAGCACCATAGACACTAAAACTCTTCGAGTACCATCGCAGAGTTATTGGTGCACTCTGAGCCACAGAAGAATGTGGTAACCATCGTCACGCTCAGTCATGGCTCGTCTACTGCTCAAGATGTGCGTGAATTTATGCCACCGTTTTGAACGTCGAGAGAGGCTTACTGAACCTTAACGCATGTACATCTGTAGTTCAAAGTGGAATCCTTGCGAAAAAACTTCACACGCACGCACACAAACATACACACACTTGTGTGTGTGTGAGAGAGAGCTAACATACAGTATGCAGGAATGAAAATTTTCGAACCAAGCGGCGCTTCTTCACCTATACGACGCCGATTGCTTCTGCCAAACACAAAAATGTGAACGTACCTGAAAAACGTACCCGTATCTCCCATATTCATTATAAACGGGTAGGCAGGCCCACACAGCACCCCTAGCATTTTCTACAGTTTTCAAGGACGATCTTCAAATCGGCAAAGCACCCATTAGGCCCCGGCATACCTGCTCTTTCATCGCCGAAATGAAAAAAAAAGAAAATACAAATGGAACGACTCACGAAAAAATCCACTTGCTGGTACGAAGGGCATCTGATTTGCCTCGTTCCTCCGCGGCGGTTCTTCTTTCGACAAAAGACGTCGAGACCGATAGGAATTCTCGCGTCGGTGCAAAAGAAGTCATCAATCTATACTTCTACAATGGTTCTTGTCTGTGTCGGAAGCAATAAGAGCGCTGAGATTGTGCTCTTTGCTGTCTTAAAAAGTGCACCACTTTTGCACTCCACCCGGGGAAAAATACAAAGAATTTCCTGACCTCGCTTTTAAAGGGACTCTGATTCAGCCAAGTTGCCGTGTTCGTAGTTAACTCGGCAAGAAAACAGCCCCATAGAACAGAAAGAAAGATTGTGTCTTCATTGTCCCTGTTCTTTTTGCGCTTCTTTTTTTCTTCGCCACTACCGGTTCCTCGTAGGCAGTTAGAGCGTAAAAGACATCACGGAAACGCACAGGGGACAATAAAAGCAGTGGGAACACAAAAAGTGAACAAAGAAAATAATCGGCATTTTACGGAAATCTCGAACAGTTCCAGGCTTTTTTTCGGACCTTGTTTGCCAGCGAAATGGCACATAAAGTCTGTTCCACGCCCTGACGCTGGTTTGTTCGAGGCAAATTTTTGTTCCGGCTAGTCGCATTGTGAACTTCGTTTCAATATGTCCTCGAACACTGCTCGTGAAGGTATAGCCTCGCTATCTCGTGCCCTACCCTATCAGCGACGTTTAGGTTTTACTTCCTGTCTAGTCAGTCAAGCCCTTCCGGTCTTCGCTATCCCGGAATAATAATCAGAGACACAGAGACCTGGAATTACGAGTAGGGCGCTGTCAATATCGGTGATCACTCATGTAACAGAGGTATGAGCGTAGTGCTGCGATAGTACCATTTAGGTGAATTTACGACCAGCATATTTTGCATGAAAGCGATAAGGTATTCATAAAAGCGGAGTCTAGCATTATAATGTCGCTTCAAATATTTGTTTATTTCGAATAAAAAAAAGCAATTAAAGTCAGAGTGGCCAATCGTTATGGAAGAACTTTTCTAGTTAGGTTTTCACACTAAGTTCGATATTTGTTGGCATCATAAATGAAAAACTGTTTCTTATTTTGCTGTCCAAGTACAAACTTTTTCTCTCAAAACTGTCTCTTTCTTCACTGCGTTGAGACAAAATGGGCACTGAGTAAATGGGCACTTGGTCGGGCTTCTCGAATGTCCCTCGACGCTCCGCAATCTGGCGTGTTTATCGACGCGTCATGCACTATACAACGTTTGCACTTGTCAAAGTTCGTTGTCGTTCACCCTTTGTTTGTTTTGCACAGTTTACTTTAATACAAATTTACTACCCAGCTCAGTCAGCAGGCAGCATGCATTTCGGCTCACACTCACTTTTGAGCACATTATTTTCTGGCGTTATGAAATATTCTTCCAAGTCGATCGCAGACTGCTTTTAAGGATTTTCATCACGTTCACTTGAGCTTGAGCTGAACGTCATCATGCAAGTGGCAGATAAAGGTAACGTCTTCCTTTCTCCTCATTACGAGCTGCATCCCTTCTTTGAAATTTTTTCACGCACTCATTTACCGTTTTTCTTTATTTCATTTGGCTCTCTTCGTAGCAGTGCCTAGAAATTCAATATGATCGGGTTGTCCAAAAACCTGCCTAACACATTCTGTTAATATTTGGCTTAGTTGTACACACACACACACACACACACACACACACACACACACACACACACACACACACACACACACACACACACACACACACACACACACACACACACACACACACACACACACACACACACACACACACACACACACACACACACACACACACACACACACACACACACACACACACACACACACACACACACACACACACACACACACACACACACACACACACACACACACACACACACACACACACACACACACACACACACACACACACACACACACACACACACACACACACACACACACACACACACACACACACACACACACACACACACACACACACACACACACACACACACACACACACACACACACACACACACACACACACACACACACACACACACACACACACACACACACACACACACACACACACACACACACCGGGAAACAGGCTCGCAGATGCTTCTTAAAAGGGCATGACGTCTGTATGCTCTATCATGAAGGGGGAAACATGGAGCTAAGCAAAAGAGAGGAAAGAAACGGGGAAGAAAAGAAAAAAAAAACGAATTGCACAGACGGGCACAAAAACGTTTCAGAAGTTCAGTTTGTAGCAGCGACCTGTCAATTGCCTCAGCAAGTGCTAGCGTGCCCCACTCTACATGGGCCGACATGAGCCTGTTTGTCAGTAAATAAACGATGTGCTCCTTTTCAAAATAGTACCGCTCTACTAAGGAGTTGACTCGTCTGAGAGTGAGTATTGAAACGTATGCGACACTTACGTATTGTAGAAACAACACGAGAAATGTCCACACCAATGCGGAAATTTCGCGTCTACACAAAATGGAGGGAGTTGTGTTCAGTGTTCTTTCCCGTACTTGCGAACATATGTGCTCACTAGCGCCCTAGACAGTTATTAAACTGTGCACGGAATTCGATGAGCTTTATGCGGGGCGACGTTTTGAAAAAAAAACAATTAAAAGAAACGTCACGCATAAGCATACTAATATTAAGAGAGACCTTAAGTGTCAGCGATATTACGCTATATCCCACCATGCACTAAAGGAATGGCTCACCCTTTTGCAATAAATAATAAACACACTCGACGTTATGTAAGGGCGGCACGCACAGCATCACCTTTTTATTAGGGCCTGTAGCTGCGACGGTGTGCTATTTAGAAGCACGTGGTTCTCGCTCATTAGATACATCTTAGATTAAGGGATAATTTAAGGAACCCCAGATGGTCGAAATTTCCGGAGCCCTCTACTACGGTGTCTCTCATATTCATATGATGGTTTGAGATTAGACCCAACATGTCGTTTAAATACAGAACAACATGAATGTTCCCCGTTGGCATTTACCAGCATTTACCCCAGTACATAAAAACACCGCTAGAAAAAAAAAGAGAGTCATTTAGGCGTCAGGTACTTGGTTTTCGTATAAGGGTTCTTTTCCTAAGCAAAGGAAGGCTTCAGCCCTACCCCACTACGGAAACTAAGACCCGAGCAGTAGGGGGGGGGGGGGGGGCACGTTAGGGACTCATTTAATACTCTACAAAATTGAAAAAGTTCTGTTTTTAGCCGACATGTAGCTAAAAACGAAAATCTTGTTGGCGTTAGTGTTCAAGTAAGTCTGAGCGGTTTGTAATGGGTGGGTCTTTAGAATGCCCACTTCTTGCGAAATTCTCATGTTTTGATGGCTGGGAAAATCACACTTTTCTGTCAGGCAAAATCACCTGCGTTATGGAGACTCCTCGAATTACATGACAATCATATAGTATTTTTTCCGGTGTAGTTGAAACAATAGCATGTTTTTTTTTGGTAGAACGTCTGTTTGCCACGTTGACGGCCTTGGTCCATTTTTCACTATGTCCAAACTCTTTCTTATTTGCATCTTTCTCAGTTTTTAGTCAAGAATTTTTCGCCCACAGTTAAAGACTCCGATGCCGACAATGACAACAGCCCCAGCATTTCTGCGAAACTATCTCTTTACGCCTTAAGCAGTGATGGTACTGAACCTTGGCTTTTATAAACGAAGGCTTTTTTTTTGTTGGGCTTACACAAAACAGCACAAAGGTAAAGCTTTAACACGCATAACATTCCTATAGCTAGCAGCTCGCCTTCATACTGTCTTATAAAGCTTTTAGCAAGCAATAAGAACACGTCAGTAACTGGCGAGTGAACCTCACACATTCATTGAAGTGGGCAAATACTTGCCCAGCCCTTGAACTATAGTTCAGGCATTGAACAATGCAAATACTTTATCAGGCATTGAACCAAGCTTGTAATCGATAAAAAATGAAGTACTTTGACATCTGTGGGTGCCAAATACCTAGCATATGAAGTTCTAGAAATTTTCAGTTCGGGAATACCGCGAAAATACGAAAGATACACTTCGATATGATTGACGTCACACGCGGTGACTTTCGCGTGAGATTTAAAAGTTGATCTGTAAGCTTTATTTTCTTCTCTACTAATGCACTTATAGCGAAACACGTCGCATTGGTGTTCTCATGGTCCAGTTTATCAACGTAAACAAAGTCAGTATTTCTCTTTTGTGTCCCTGTAATGCATTTAATCACTTCCGAGCACACGCATACTTGCCTGTCCGAAGGAAGGCAGGAAACGGTCCATGGTCCTGGATGAGATGATGACGCAGTCCGGCATCTGCTGTTGCTGCTGCTGTCGCTCGTAAGGCGGTGGCGCCCGTGGGAGCGGCGGCGGCAGGGGCGGTGACGAGGGCTCGTCGGGGGCCCCGTACTCTTCTTCGTCGGGGTCGCTGAGCAGGGACCGCTGCGAGCCCGGCACCACCGAGCCGGACGTAGCTGGTGCAGCGGGCGAGCGCCGGCTTGAACCCTGGCGCCTGGTCATCGACCCGGTCGGCTGCCAGTCCAGCATCGTCTCGGTGCTGCGACTGCTGCACCTGAGAAAGAATGAAGAAACGCAACGACGTATGCGTGAGCGTCCGCTAGTGCAGGCTGAAACAAGGCTAATTTCGCCGATTTGACGGTACATTCACAAACGACCATGACCTTGTCTCCACCGTCTACGCTACAGAATCCACCTGTATTATACGCATTCCATCTTCTTGGTGCATTAAGGAAATGGATGATGGGAAGTTTTTTTGTTGTTCAAGAATGAAATACCACCATTGCCAGACTGCAGTACTGCAACTTTTTAATAAAAAAAGCCGATCACACGTTCGAGATTTGTCTTGGATGTCACAGTCATACAAGCATATGGAAAGGGTTTGTCTGCGGCATTTCTCGCGCTAACGCGGGTAAAAAAATCCTTCTTTGTTTTTACCCGCGTTAGCTAGCAGACTTTTAAGGCCCTTATACAGACACCTATCATAACCATTATTCGCTCCTCTTGACCCGTGACCTCGCGCTCTTTGGCCATCAAATGGCCCTTGCGCCATGAAACACCACACAGCATCACCATGAATTTACCAATCAGAAACCAGAGAAACATTTCTTGATATTTCAGTTTTCCTGTCTCTTATATAGAAGAGTACGTGTGGTGCGCTAAATCATTCGCTTTTTCATCTATTCAAATGGCCAGTGTTGGTTGGTAACTAACAAGAAAGAGAAAAAAAAATGTTCACAGCTTGCATGACTGGCACCAGGCTAGTCCAAACGGTGGAGCTAGTGCACGGTGTTAGGCAGGCAGACAAACAACTTTATTTTGGTCCTGACAGGTGAGACAGTGTGCCAATTGAGTTAAGCACATTACTCGGCACAGAGCGGCCATGCCTCTCCGCACGTTCATGGGCCCTCTGGAGAGCCTGAAGCTGGACGCCTTTCGTTTACGGTTTGTAATTACCGTCGCCCTGTCTTCTTCTGTTTTAAAGTACTGTTCCACAGGGCACGACCAGAGTATGTGACTCTGAGAACAATATTAAACCCAATCTGGGCAAGGTAGATCAACTTCCGGAGGAAGCATGCTAAAAATCCCCGATAGGGGTAAGACCTTGCCTGGAGCATCCAGAGCGTGCTTAAGCAATTTTTTTTTTTTGGGGGGGGGGGCGGACACGGGGCGCACTTCTTTGATTCCGTGGGGTAGGAGGCACTTCCTTGAAAGGGTCAAATTTTGCTCTGTATGTCGAAAAAAAATTTGGGGAGGAGGGGTGGGGGGGGGCCCTGTGTGACACGCCCAGGTTACGCAACTGAGCTAGTTTACAAATCAGGTGCTAAGATTTGTCTAGTAGATCCAACCTTTTGCAGAGATGCCATTTCTTTGTAGAACTAATGCACATTATTAAGAACGATTCATCTCATAAGTATGTGCGCACATACTTGTGAGATGAATAGTTCTTAATAACGTCAGTACTTACGTTGTGTTACATGGTATTTGGTCGAGTGAGTATTAGATACGCGATATTACAATATTTTTAGTCACGTGAGTAATAATTAGGTGACATTACGGGATTTTAGTCACCTGAATAGTTAAATAATTTCAGTCTTTTACTTCGTGACCAGTTGTTACGTGATTTTACGTGACCTATATTTGGAATTATGACTAGGTTTTACGTGATGTAACGTCAGTTTTGACTTTGTAACAGACTAGCTCATCAGGATCTTTGCATTGTGAGCCGGACGAATCGGCGCACCTGTTATGGAAGAAAAGCAGAAGATGACGAACAGAACAAAATGAGTGCGTGCCGGTTAACGATTTTGGTAAAACTCAATAAGATTTTGTAAGACTACTCAGTTATTGGCCAAACCCCCACAGTGGCCATGAGCTACAAGAGAAGGTCAACGAGAACAAGAATTGCAATTCGTGCTCTCCGGATTAACAAAAATCATAATCAGCTTTGTTGTCAAAAAACAAAATCCTATGTTAATCATTATTCTATTGAGAGAGCTTACTATTAATAATTGAGCACACCATGTTTTAAACTGTCTGCGTGTATTGAGATTCGTAGAGTTTTTTCACTTTATTTCTCAGGAATAGTTTGGCGCTTATGGAAGTGTGTTTTTATTAATACCAAGTTCACAGTAAATTTGATATAATTTATAGATGTGTACGAGACGATATCATGGGTCGAACAACTGCTTTATTGTCTATAGTGACGAGTTTAAGTAGGCCAGGCGGGTGACGTCACGCTTACGTAGGAGCGACAGCTTGCGCTCGCTATCGCGGCCGTGCCAACTCGGTTACAATAGACTTTTTAGAAGTTGTGTAATTTTGCATTACTCTCAGTACTCCGCTATCTTAGATGGAAAGATATCTAAATTCGAATACATCGCGAAACCTGAAACGTGCTTTAGTTGTCGGAAAGTTGGAATGCACAACCACATGTCAAAAGGATCACGAGAACTTGAATACAAAACACCAACCTTCGCGTGTATTACAATCATAAAACTTGTTGCAAGAAATACAAAACCAGGAAAATTGCCCGATTTATAAAGTACGCTTAAGACACGTCTTCCCGATAAAGATTAGAACAGCGTCATATTAGTCTTTTAAGTCTGAGTTTGTCGGATAAATTGAGTTATCAAAAATGTTATGGGCGAGTGTTGTCGGATTTGTTTTTTTTCATATTCAATCGAAAATACGAAACCTTAGTAGTACCTTAATATAAGCGATTCTGTCGTACTCCAAAACAAATGCGGAGGCATTTAATTCGAAGTGAATTCACATTAGTTCACAATACCTGCGCTGCGGACGGTCAAATACGGTCCAGTACTGCGACGGAAGCGCGGGCAGTCGCCGAGCGCGTACGTCCGTGAGCGCTAGTGACAAGCCTCTGGTTGACCTCTTATGAAAACCATTGGAGACCATCGTGCAGCTGATGTGCTTCGGTAGGCTAAACACAATAACACGCCCTTTTCAATAGTCTTTTTTGCTGAGCTCGCACAGTCCTATACTGAGTCACTCTCTACGCTGTTGCTCTCCTCTACAAGGCACCAGCCATGACTAAAAGCAGACGCGGTGTGCGTCTGCTGCTTCGCGTCACTTGTGGAGTCGTGCGTTTGACTCCTTAACCTTTACGGTGACATTTTCGTTTCCGTAGTGTCGACCGACAGCGCTCATTTCCCAACGCTACACTGAGCACTTGGAAGTGCGCGTTTGTTATGTGACGTCACGAACACTTGACTAATTTGCAACATTTGCCAGCGGCTCTCCTTGTGAATCTGTATAATGGCATGCACGTTCAGAAACAGGTGTGAGGATGAAGACATTATTTATGCTAGCAGGGAAGGATATGTTGGTGGAGGGAATAGAAGGCATACGCGTCTAAGATCTCGGCGGCCCTCTTGACCCGAGCAACCACCTGGTCCTGGACTTTGGTGTCCGATGTGCATGTGACAGTCTCCCACTGCTCCTTTCTTTAATAATGTTTGAAGAGTTACGTGATACGTTCCGAGTATCCCTTTCCCCACATGTTTAAACCAGATTAGTTCTTTGTTGGCAGAAAATCTATAAAGTCGAGGGACATATATGGCCTTCAAGAGGGAGGAAAGAGTGGTACGAAACGTAGGGGTATGTAAATGGCTGTCTATTATTTTTTGGTGGCGAGAAGCTTGACGATTTGACGTGTGGAGTAGGGGTATAGGCAGCCGTATTTGTTTGGTGGGAGGGTGGGGGTGGGGGGGAAGAGGCATCTAACATATTTTGGAAGGGGAGCTTATAATGGCCATTTTTTGCTCAGTATGCTGTCGCAAAAAATATTTCGTGGGGGGAGGGGGGGGTTGAGGGCCTGGCTTAGTATGTTATTCCTCGGCTACACTCTAAAAAAACGTCCCGTATCTGTGGAGTATTTCTGCTGCCAGCAATAATCGTCATCTACTTCTCTTCCGGTGTTGCAATTGGCACTGACTGGTCGATGTTTGCATCGCGTGTTGAGAACGCTTGCCAAGAAGGCCTCGCCTGCAGCCTGGAAAATACTATAGCGGAAGCTATGCAAGCGTCCAAATGTAAATTACCAATTTCGTCTAAAGTAACACAGTTTGACATCGAACTGGAAAAATTACGAGCTATATGAAGGCGTGCTGAACGACGATACAGACGCACAAGATCAATTTACGATCTGAGGGAAGCAAGGTGGCTCCAGAAAAAGATTCAACGACGAATTTACAAACTGGAGAGCGAACGCTGGAAAGCATTCTGCGAATCTCTAGACCCTCATAAACCTCTGTCATATATCTGGAGAACAATTCGTGGTCTTCGCTCCTCTCCACAACAACGGCATCCTTTTAAAGCTTTGGCACTCCATCATGGAAAAACAGAACTCGAGGTGGCTGAAGAATTTTGCACGAGAGTTGCCGGGAATATTATGAACGAGAGCATCGACGCCGTGATCGTTCCTGAGACGCGATTACCAGAAATGGACATTCCGTTCACCATGGAAGAACTGGAAGGTGCGTTAGTCGCTTCTAAGCGCATGTCATCGCCAGGTCCTGATGGTATTACTTGTAGTGCGTTGGGACACCTTGGACAAAAAGCCAGAAAAGAACTTTTAACATGTTTCAACAACTCCTGGCTCAGCGGCAGTGTTCCTCGAGAATGGAAAATAAGCCGATTAATACCACTTTTGAAATCGGGAAAATCACCATTGGACTTGACAGCGTATCGCCCTATTGCCCTCGCAAGCTGCCTCGGAAAAGTGATGGAAAGAATGGTTCTATTTCGTCTCGAGTGGTACTTGGAACGATACACCAAATACCCTTCTTGCATGGCAGGCTTTCGTCGGGGCCGCTCCTCCATTGACTGTGTCCTTGACTTATCGACATTTGTTCAACAAGAAAAAAGTCGCAAGCGCATATCAGTGGCACTCTTTCTTGACGTGAAGGGTGCATATGATAATGTAGCTCACGATGCCATCCTCACTTCCCTCGCAGCAATGGGCATTGGTGGACGAATGTTTCAATGGATAAAAGATTATGTAACTGGCAGGGGTTTCTTTGTACAAACAGATGAGGGTACAACTGCCCAACATTACACCTACTGCGGAGTACCTCAGGGAGGTGTTTTAAGCCCCACATTGTTCAATGTGGCCCTCATTGGTCTGGTGAAGGTTCTGCCAAAGTCGGTGTGCCTATCTATATACGCCGATGATATTTGCCTCTGGAGTGCTGCATTTACTCGCCCTCAGGTGCGTGCACGAATACAGCAGGCAGCAACCCTTACAACAGCCTACTTTCAGAAACAAGGCCTAACAATATCAACTGTGAAGTGCGCGTTGATGGCGTTTACACGCAAACCAATGACGCCATACCCTGTTTACATCAATGGGCAGAGTGTCAAATATGCACGGACGCATCGTTTCCTGGGCATAATAATCGACAGAAGTCTTTCGTTGAGCCCACATTGTGCGTACTTGAAGAAGAGACTGCTATCTATTGTGCATATCATGAAATTCTTGTGCGGTAAAGCATGTGGAACTTCTGTGGTCTCCATGCTACAGCTGTACAGGGCCCTATTTCTGGGTCTATTGCGCTGCAGCTTGCCGGTACTGACTAACACTTGCAAATCTAATACTCATTCATTGGAGAGTTTGCAGGGTCAGGCACTGCGTATCTGCCTAGGACTGCCCCGATGCGCTTCTACTTATGCCACAATCATGCTTGCCAAAGACCATCCGGTCAGCACATATATAGTTGTGGATTGCCTCAGAGCGCACATTCGACATGCTAGCCGTGTCCCCGACCACCACTTGGCCCTTATACCTCCGGAAGACCACGTGCTACGTTTTCAGACGTCATAGCCAAGCACCTAAACAGCATTCCATCAGGATATACGCCAGCTGCGAGAACGGCTTGTCCTTTGTGGTGCCTCGACCAGCCGCAAGTACGTCTAGAAATTCCGGGAATCAAAAAGAAAAGCAGTCACTCCAGAGTAGCATTGAAGCAAGCAACACTGATATTATTACATGAGTTGTACTTAGACCGAACGCAGATATGCACTGATGGGTCCGTCTCATCCAGCAGCTCATCAGGTGCCGCTGTGATTCCGGCTGCAGAAATGACAATCAAGTTTAAGTTGTCGCATATGACTACATCTACGGCATCAGAGCTTGCTGCTATAAGGGCTGCTTTACAATATATCGTTCAAGAACGTCCAGGAAAATGGGTCATATTCTGTGATTCGAAGGCAGCGCTTCAGAGTTTGCAGTCTGCCATGCGTAGGAGGAGTCATGACCAACTGGTACAAGAAATAAGACATTGCCATCATGAAGATCTTGCACGAGGGCATGATATTATATATCAATGGCTGCCTGGACATATCGGTTTTACCGGAAATCAATTAGCCGATGATGCAGCCCACTCAGCCCATGAAGAAACCCGTGTAGTCCCGATTCCTCTATCAAGGAATGATGCAGCAAGACAACTTTACCTGCTGGCTCGAGATCTCACACGCACGTTCTGGTCGTCTTCCAGCTTCCAAAGGTGTCAATTTTATGAACTTGATCCTTCGCTCAAGCTAAAGCTACTATCACAACTTTCCCGCTCCGATGCGACACTGTTATGCAGCCTTTGGTTGGGTGTTGCATTTACAAAGGTGTACTCCTTTCGCATTGGTATGGCAGACACTCCTACATGCGACTACTGCGGAGCTGAAGATACCATCGAACACGTCCTGTGCAGTTGCGCTTGCTACGACACACAGCGATGCCAGCTCCGGATGGTTTTGAATCGACTTGACCCCGGACCATTTTGTGTGCAGAAGATACAAGGACCTTGGGCATCTGCCTCAGTAGCGCAGAAAGCAACAAAAGCACTGCTACTTTACCTGAAGTCAACAAACCTGAGCGACCGCCTGTAGACTGTGTGTGCTCCCCGAGTGTGCTCGTAATTGTGTGTACCTTCTCATCTCTCTGCAACCTCTTTTCTCCCCTTTATCCCTTCCCCAGTGCAGGGTAGCAAACCGGATGTGCGTCTGGTTAACCTCCCTGCCTTTCCTCGCATCTTTATCTCTCTCTCTCCCTCTCTCCACTTCGCGTACTTTAGCCGCCGTGGTGGTCTAGTGACAAAGGTACTCGGCTGCTGACCCGCAGGTCGCGGGATGGAATCCCGGCAACGGCGGCTGAATTTCCGATGGAGGCGGAAATGTTGTAGGCCCGTGTGCTCAGATTTGGGTGCACGTTAAAGAACCCCAGGTGGTTGAAATTTCCGGAGCCCTGCACTACGGCGTCTCTCATAATTATATGGTGGTTTTTGGACGTTCAACTCCACATATCATTCATTACATCACGTGCTTTCCTCATTTTATCACCATGGTTCCGGTAGTTTGCTGTGAAGACAGGTGCATGTGCTATATGTGTGACATAGAATTCTTGAGAGGAAAGTGGCCAGCGCCAGGGCTTCAAGAATTTTCGCGTGGCATGACTACCTAAACACACCATTATTTTTTATAGATTGTGGCCACTGGGTTGGGGTGAAGATAAATGATGCACTGAAAACTGTGGTATTAAGTTATCTCACGGAAGCTAAAAAGACCCCTCGTTCTGAACAGTGCCATGTGGTCTAAGACGTTGTAAGGGGCCCAAGCCTAGCTCGACGTTCCTCGAGCACAGGCGCCAGACGCTTCACTTCCACACAGCCCGTCATCGGCAGGCGTTCATATGAGTTCGATTTCTTTAAGAGAATTGAGCATTCAAAGTGCAGTTTGCGAGACGTGGCCTGCAATAAAGTTTCATACGGCAGTTTCCGAAACACTAACAGTCGTAGTGTATCGGGCATGAATAAAGCTGTGGGACAGCCGTCTCTTCCGTTTTTTTTTCGAGAAGTTGACAGTGATGGATTCGTTTGTGATCACCTTACTATTGCAGTCCACAGCAGAGTTTTCCATGGGAAACAAAGGTATTCTGTTGCATCGACATATAGCCCGTTAGAACCTCCATGTAATTTTTTCCAGTAGGTATTTTGCTCTTTAGATTCGACGTGTAGAATGATGAGTGGGGTGCATTGTCTTATAAAGCGGTCGCATGAATAAATGGCTCGTGGTAGGAATGTTATGCTTAGCAATGTGACAAAGGTGCAGATGCGGGTAGAAGCTAAAATGTGACTGCCTGCGCTGGTGGTCACGAGCCTAGCTTATTCAGTTGCTAATTAGGTTTCACTGATTTTCGATGTGGTACCCATGAGTCCTGTCTGATGGTACCATGCTTTCGAGGCACTGCGTGCTATTCCTGGCCTTGCTCGTAAAGTCGGTGAAGAAGGGTGTTTACGAAGTTCTCCCCTGCTGGTTGAAGGTGATGGCGAGGTAGAGTACGGGTGATGTTACTTATCAGAATATCCTGTATAAGACGAAGTAGTTGTCGGAGCCCCCAATTTTTACCAGAGACTCTTCCTATCAGTATGGGGTGATCGCAATGATATGACGTGAATAAAGTCTCACGTGTCTGAGTATTAAGTCGCTCAGTTTAAACAAGTAAAGCTAGCACAATAATCTGCGAGACTCCAGGAATGAGGCACTTCATTATGTGAACTTCGACGGTGAGTCTGTAGAAAAGATTAATTTTGATTTGCGGTGGACACAATGAAGATTCGTGTGAGATAAAAGTACTGCAGTTGTGTCAACAGCGGCGTGTAGTCCATCTTAGATGTCTCCATCTCAGCTTCCTTTCACTCCTAAAAGGAAGTCTTCGCCTTAGATAGAAAGGTTTAGTCAGGGGGGGGGGAGGAGGAAGCAACAAAAAGGAAGAAGGCAGGGAGGTTAACCAGAAAGACACCCAGTTGGCTACCCTACACTGGGGGATTAGGGAAGGGGACAAGAAAGACGAGAAAGAGAGAAGAGAGGGAAAAAAGGGAATACGTTTAGTCGGGAATACGTTGAAAAGCGATGGGTATAAGTAGCCGAAATGGATTTAAAAAAGTTATGCGTAAAAGCACTGGACCCTGAGCCGTGCCGCGCCTGCCCAGTGTAAAACGTGAGCAGCACTCTGGTCCAAATGTTGATGTTTCCTGCGTGCTCCGTTAGGGAGCTGCTCATGTAAGAGTACCCTCTTCAGACACAAGAAGCGTGGTTGAGAACGGCGTGTGTAGCTATGCGGGCTATGTTGCGCTGCGGATTGCTCGACATATGTGCAGACCGAGGATCACCGGAGTATCTACAGTGTGGTTAAGGCCAGGTGTGGGAATGGTTATCGTAGCTCGTCTGATGGTATAATGTTTTTTTCGCTGGCCTGTGAGCGACGCCGTTGGCAGAGTACAGCAGCTGCTTACGCTTAATGGCGTTTCCATGGGTGAGCAAAGGGAGCGAATAATAGCAGTGAAACGAACGAAGACTGGGAGGAGTGGTACGACAAAGATGAGTCACACACACACAAAAAAAACGCCCTAACCACGAAGTGAATCGTGATGAGTGGGCAAAACAGTGGAATCGTTCTGTATTTCCGTTAACCACCCGTGACATTGACCGCTCACGCATGTAAATGAGTGCGAAGTAGTGTACAGTTCCATACAATGTTTATTGGTCAATCACTCGTGACCCTGACCACTCACACATGTATATGAGTTCCAGGCGATGTAGAGCTATACAAAAAGTTTATTGGTCATGACTAACATGTCGTGTTGAGTTTTTAATTTCATTTTGCCTTCGTTATCTTTCATATTAGTATCATTATCATATCGTTACGTCGTTTACTGCACAAGCCAGTCGCTGTCTGTGGTCATCATTGTAGTTGTCATTAGCGTGATCGTCATTTGTCGTGGCGTTTTGTTGGTGCGCTATATATGATGTGTAGTGTATGTGCTGTGCCGTGATGGCCGAAAGAGAGTGCGTGGTCTGGAACGCACTTGTTCCTAATAGTCATCAGTATCACCATCGTAGTTTTCGTCAGCGGCGGCTACGGCGCACAACGCCAAGCCCACGGACAAACCCCGACCATACGGTGCTTCGCCCCTAAAAAATACCCGGGAATATGGCACAAAATTGGCGAATCTTGGTATAGCGACGCTGGCTGATCTCAGTTCACATAGCTGCAGCACGGGAATCGCAACATCATTGGCAATTCAATCGAGCGTGCTTCAATTTATATATAAAGTGGTAGCGAAGGCTCCAAGGACTCCCTCTGCTTTCAGAAAATTGAGGCTGATCAGCTGCTCATGCAGCTTAGCGCCATTCTTGTGAGGTGGGAACACTTCCGGTGGAATGAAAAATAATGCGGATGTGACGCATTAGCTGGTAAACAAGTGACGTCATTTTGTGTTTACTAGCGTGAAATTTGATTGATATGTGGGGTTTAACGTCCCAAAACCACTCTATGATTATGAGAGACGCCGTAGTGGAGGGCTCCGGAAATTTAGACCACCTGGGGTTCTTTAACGTGCACCCAAATCTGAGCACACGGGCCTACAACATTTCCGCCTCCATCGGAAATGTAGCCGCCGCAGCCGGGATTCGAACCCGCGCCCTGCGGGTCAGCAGCCGAGTACCTTAGCCACTAGACCACCGCGGCGGGGCACTAGCGTGAAATTTGATCTTAAATTACTTTTCATTGGTCTCTGATCGCTGAAGACTCGCGCTAAGGCAGTCACCAGCGAGTCATCCACGAGTGCATTTCAAGTCAACGCCATAATCTAATACGGACTGATGACATAATAGCGAGGGTACTACCGTTCACTTTGCCATGGTTCTACAACAAAACTTAGTCGTCGAACATTTATTCGCCGGTTGTGGCACCTTCGCCCGATGAATTAAGGCAACCAACAGCGTAGCAGCGTATACATGTGATATCTGCAGCGTGGTTTGTTTGTTTCACACATACGCGGGCTTTTCAGCATGCACAATGCTTGTGATTTTCTGTTTTAGCAAGATGAAACGACGCTATAGTCACACCAAAGTGATGACCTTTCAGTTTTACTCCACGGTCAAAATAACTCAAATTATTCACTTCGCAAAATGGTAGTAACAACAGAGAATTTGTTGTGGAAACTTCCTACGTTATGTTTTTTTTCTTTTTTTTTGCATTATGGTTCGATCAATTACCGCTACGCATGCGAATGAAGGCATGCGAATAGTACCATGGTAGATAACTTGGCAATTTGCTCACTGATAACGCGAATAGAAAGCACTGCATGCTCAATAAGGCAACCGGGCTGCAGGAATACTAATGGATGAAAGTCTAGCGAACAGTGCATTCCGAACCATTGTCCTTGATTTTTATCTAGAAGACATGGGTCACCAAGCATACGTTTGTTGCTGCTGCATCGTTGCACAGCACATCGTTTCCACAGCTACCGACGAAAGCACTCGACGTAAATCTAATTCACATCGTTCCAATGCCTTTTGGGCACTGCACTGAAGAACGTCTCCTATGATAAACTCACCCAACAATTTCGCGCACAAAAGAAAATGCAAGCAAGCGTAGAACATTAAAACACGTGAAGGTGCGTGCCTTCGAAGACAAATGTTACGAACGGACTTTGCCATGCTTACTCATGTAGTGGCTGCACTGAGTAACAATAGCCTGGGCAGATAGTGCTAAAAAAATTTTGTAATAATAAAAAGAGTCATAAATTTTTTGTTCATTACACCTACATAATATTGTTGGAGAAAAGAAATCTCGTTTGTAAAACCTATTGATTGCTTTGACTTTGAATCAAACTTGTTTTTTTTTTTTCACAACTAGTATTTGTTCACTCCACATATAGTCGCACTTTAATCGCAGCTCCCGTAACATACCTATGCTGATGTCGCTGGAAATAGCTTCTAATCCGCTTTTCGTTTGGGCCTTCGCGACCTATCTAATTAGACCTTGCGTGCTTTACCGAGAAGCGGCAACCAAGAGAAGGCGACAGACTGATCCGGAATACGTGCATAGATTGCCACTCTAAACGCGCGTTCACACTTGCTCTCGAATGGACCGAAAGGGGCGAAACTCGGGGTGAAATTCACTCGCTTTGCCACCCAAGTGGGCGGAACAAAAAAAAAAACAACAACAATCTGAGAGTGAATTTCCTGCTACGCAAATCCAGATCCGCTCTCACCTTCACGACTTTTGCCGCACTAGGCGCGAACCACGTGATCTAACCAGCAAGCCGCAGATTCAATATGGTGGCGAAGGCGGTGGCCGGATTCAGCTCGAATCGCAAACTGCTCGTGCAGCTCGACGAAGCATGACAGCCTTAAAGACGACGTGTTTATCGACAGCCTGGCTTTGATTATGGTCGCCGAGAACACTGTAAGTAGACGGCGCAGCAGCAGCGAGTCGGCATGCCCCAACGTGACTCGCGTTTGTGTGCAGCCGGTGGAATCTGCCCCCACCGCTGCCAGCGCGTTCGCCCGTGTCGTTTCTGCTGGCGTAACTCCCGAAACAACATTTAAAGATGTGCGAGCTGCTTCTTTTCGGTAATTTGGGTGAATAACTAGAATTTGGTGCAAAATTTAGTTCTCGGAAAGCAGGCAAAATACAAAGACATGTCCAGGTAGTGACGTCAGCGGTGGCGGGGTGGGACAGAATGAATGTGAGCATCTTGTACGGGCGCGGTCATGGTTTTCTGGCTGCTCTGACGTGTTTTTGTTTTCACTTCCCTTCTCAAGTGTAAATGTGGCCTAAATGTGATACATTCGCTGTCCCTGAGCTATGCCGAGAGAAACTACGGTGGTTGCTAACGCGACGGCACAGTGGCAACTGCTCCTCGGCACAGTGCAGCATAGCTGTAGCGCTTGCTGTGGTAATGACGTAGCAATAGTATCTTTAACGAAAACCTCACTGTGAGCGTAAACAGTTTCGCTATTAAAAAGTTCGCGTCATTTTGAGGTCGCAGGTTCAGTCGCTCCCCACGACGAAATATCTTTTCTTTCTTGCACTTTTCTTTCGTTCAGTTACATTACAATTACTTATAATAGATCTCTCATGCTTTATTTGGCATAATTGTTGGTTACTTCTCACTAATAGTGTGTCTCGCGAAGAAAACGAGCCCTTAGCTTTGCACCTGCTTACTTCAATTAGTGATATTAGTATGTCGCGACCGTATGCTGTTTTCCCGCTGACGCTACATTGAATATTTGTCAAAGAAACGTAACTAAAGTAAGGGTTTTAAATAGCTCTTCGATTAGTACGCTGGTCCAGTTGGTTTCTGTGCAATCGCTAAAGACCAGTATACAGAAGTGATTGTCTGCAATTCATCAACCATGTTACAATACTGCTTTGGTTTTTTATGCGTACACTTACTGCAGGTAGCTAACATTTTTTTTTACTTCAAGTGGTACATATTTGGTGTAGTGACAGTACATGGTTTTATATATACAACAGTAATTATGGTGTATTGTGTCGAAGATGGCTGAATAATGAATTTAATACTTGAGAACGGTGCGAGCTTTTATTGTCAGCAGTTCTACTGCCTTGCGCTTTCTGATGAACAGCACTTTATTTGTCAAATCTTAACGTAATCTGAGACACTATTGACAATTTGGCACAAATGCACTGAAGCGGCAACACAAATCGTAAGGATTGGTCACTCATAAATTTATACTTTTATCAGAAGAAAATGCGAAGACTTCGCAGATGAGAATTGCAGTAGCTAGGTTGAACCGGTTCTCAATTTTTCGCTGTTACTTTTCGTGTAATTGTTTCATTTCGCATTGCACCAGCGTAAAATCTGATTATGTGTACAGTCTACGTCACCGTAACTCTGCGGTGGACTGCGAACGTCGTCTGCCGGTGTTACATGGAACTCTGTGCTCATCTCACTGAGATGCATGCGTGGCAGCGTTTGTCTCGATGTCTTTTCTCTGGCACCATTGATTGCCAGGCCCGATTTCCAGCCTCGTTGGTACGATATCAAGTGTCGAGCGCAGATTTAAGGTAGCAATCTCTGGTTGGCCACACTGAACCTTGTGCGGTCGCGTTCTACTATTTGATAAGTATTTTCATTGTACGCGGTGCCAGTGACGAAACGATTCGATTAATCGTAGCATCAGAAACAATTCATGAGCTTGGCCGAGACGATGTTAGTGCCCTTTCACTATCAATAACAATCAAAACAAACTAGTTTGCCTTGATACAAGTGTATGTGCGTACACATCGCTATACACTTTTTCATTGTATGAATGTGTGCGATCCGGCTTGAAATAAATCATTCGTTTAAAGTGAGTGGCAGTTGTAGTCCCACGCGAATAAATTTGCGGTGAACATTTCAGATATATAGATTTTGACAACACGGGGGGGGGGGGTGGGGTGGCTAATCAAGATGATCGATTAAGGCAGAATGTGTTTGCTGCGGCAAAACTTGAAGCCCCTTTCCTCCCCACCAGAATGAAGAAACCTGCACGTGCGTATGGGGGCTTGCATGTTTTAGTAGGTCCGGTATTTCAATACGTCTTTGAGTACCGCGAAATACTGCGTAGCACTCCGTCGCGGTCCAGTGACTAAGGTACTCGGCTGCTGGTCGCGGGATCGAATTTCCACTGCGGTGACTGCATTTTCGATGGAGGCGCAAATGCTGTAGGCCCGTGTGCCAAGATTTGGGTGCCCGTTAAAGAACCTCAGGTGCTCGAAGTATCCAGAGCCCTTCACTACGGCGTACTCTCGTAATCATATGGCGGTTTTGGGACGTGAAACCCAACGTATGAGTCAATAGATCGAAATACCGCTTAGCGTAGCAACACTCGCGAGCAAACGTTCACCCACGTACGCCCAAATAACAAGAACGACCGCGAACACGTGCACGTGGTGGAAGAAATAATTCGCGTACACGCGGTGCAAGAAATAATAAGCTTTTCGTCGCTGCCACAAGCTGTAACATTGTAGATAGTGTAAAGGCATTTTCGCGATGCCAAATTGGCTTCTCGCTCGCTTTATTCGTCACAGTACAAGTGATAAACAAATCAGTGCAAATCACCGATGTCAAATGGCGCCAGCTGTGGATTGCTAAAGAAACAAAACTAGCAAACAGGTAATCTTAACACTCCGAAATTTCGGAACCGATCTTGAACACTCCCTGAGTCTACAGAATCAATGATTTCGAAATGGCGCTTGCAAACAGCGCCAACTTGATACAAATATTCTGACGTTGAAGCCACAGGAGGAGAAACTAAACCAAATGCAAGTGTCACTTCGGAGCTCGCTGGCCACAGCACACACGACGGGCACTTGTTACATTCAAGGTGGACGGTAACTAGTCGCACAGGCTTTATCATATTTTTCTGGCGTTTTTGGCCATACGGTGGGTCTTACCGGTTGATCACGCGCATACGTACCATACACCCGGTATGCCCGAACATGCTTTGCGTTCAACAGAATACCGTATGGAAAAAGTGTTCTTTTTAGAAAGTTCCTGGATGTTGCAGAAAGTTATGGGAAGCGATACGGTATACGGCATGGTATTACTTTACCGTTCTCCTCTAGTTTCTCGTGGTGATTTCACCATTCCCAGCTGCGGTTGCAGTTCTTCCACCATATACAGCTGGTTCTTTGTTAACAAAGTGTAGTCTGAAGGGCAACAAAGAGGTGTGATGACCCTTCACTAAACTTTTAAAAGCATTTGTGGGGTAAGGGTGCATTCACTTGAATTAGGAGCGGCAAAAGCACAACGAGCAAGAACGGATTGATTGATTGATATTGATTTCGACCACCTAAAGTTCTTCAACGTGCACCCAAATCTGAGCACGCGGGCCTACAGCATTTTCACCTGAACTATAAAGGAGTAGCGGTACGGTGATACTATGTTCTATTTCTATACCCATTTCCACAACTTCCTAGAAGGTTCCCGCATCATCCTTTACCGTAGTCTCTCGGCGCTGATCTGTGCCGGCGGCTGGTCGAGGTGCCTCTGCGATCCGGGCACTGTAGATGGCGGGTCGGAGTACTTCTGCGAGCGGCGGAACAGGCGCCGCTTGAAGCGCTCCCTGGGCGGAGGCGGCTCGTTCACTGACAGCAGGTACGGGCTCTGGCAGAAGTAATCGAACTCGTCCCAGTCCGCACTTGTCGGGTCGTATCGAGACGGAGCCACGGAAGAGGGCATGATGCACGGTTCGGTGGCCTCGCTCCTGCAGGGACAGTAATGCGTGCTCATGGTCAGCTATGAGTAAGTTCTACAGCGAAACGTTCAAACATCCGCAGCCCTGAATTAGGCCCCAGATGAGTGAATGGATGGATCAGCTTTATTGGGTCATTCGGAAGGCTCTTTATAACGTTGCGGACCGCTGCCGCGTCGGAACAAAAAGACCAAGTCTCTCTGCCGCAGCGCGGGCCCGTTGGGCTACTATTACGTTTTTTTGGAGTCCGGAGCTATTAATAACATCCCCATTTGGATGGCGTGACGACTTCACCACGTAACGTAGGGCACCGCCAGAGCATGTGTACAAATTAGCTAAATTAGTGCAGAAGGAACAAGTATTAATCAGCTGGCTGTGTTTCTGGGTTTACCTTGCGCAGTTTCGAGGGGCTAGGGTACGGCCTGACCTGTAGAAGTCCGAACGTCGGAGCCTGAGGTCTGCTTAATTTTCTGTGTGGCGGAGGGTATCGTCTCCGTGCCAGGTAAAAACGTTTTGTCAGTTTGCTATACGAGATGGGAGGGTTTCGGTTCCCCAAAACTTCAGCGCTGCTCCCCGCGATAGCTACCTGGTTTACTAGTCCTCGCGCAGCTATGTGGGCTGACTCTTTGAGATTGCGCGGGGCTTCCTCAATGTGTTCCAGGTAAGCTGGGAAGAAAACGGTGAACCATTTTACTTGACAGCATCAATAGGAAGCAAGCATGTGCGAAAAGCTTGTGCTAGGCCAAAGTACGGATAGTTTTTCGAGTTTAAATTGCAATGAAAAAAAGGTTAAGTTCAGCACGTTAGATCTGCGTCTCTTCCCTCTCGATCCTTGTATTGTTTGCGCTGAGTACTGTACAAGGGAGGAACGAAAGGGCATTAATTATCGACAGGAAGGCTAAAAGCGCGTACCCGCTAATGAATTCTCTGTATTGAAGTGAAGTCCATTCCTATTGCTAGTTAGTCTATGCACCTGTGACCTGCTCGGAAAGAAAACAGTAGCGGCACCTAATGATGATGACAAATGAAGTCTCATATAATAATTCATCAGCATTACAATCTTCTTCGGATTCAAAGGACATTGCATGCTTTGCCAGGACTCCTGGTGTGGCGGTAGCACAATGCCTCCGAAACCTAATGGTAATGCAAAATAAAACCACAGAGCATCGGGACGCCAGTTGGCACCAGGAGATGTAATTTGCGTTTCTGGGTCACGCCCGGGGGAAGTCAGAATTCAGTGGAGCTGCAGACCCAGGGCTTCACCTTTAGGTCTTGAACTCTCGTTTGCCGCCTTCTCTAAGATAAAGCCTCGTATTTCTGCTCGCTCATGTGTTTAGTACTCAGTGGCAATTGGTAAATAGAAATTCGTCGTACCTTGTTCGCGTCCGGGTGGCGGTGTCTCGCGAACGTCGCGAAGAGGGCGCTGCCGAGTCCGTGCCGTGCAGTCGCGGGCTGCCCGAGGGCTTCTTGCCGGTCATGCTGCTGCTCGCCGGGGCCGACGACGAGGATGACGCACCCGTCCTGTCCATGTGGAAGTAGACGTGCGTGCTGAGGTGCTTCGTGAAGCCCGCCATGCGAACGGGCCATCAGCGAGCTTGGCGACAGAACCCTGTAGCCGCAAAATAACATTCGCCTTAGGTTGTTGACGAGGCCCGAAAGGTACGCAGAAATCTATTGAGAAACAACTCGCCAGTTAATCTTAGAATAGTTTACAGCGCATGAACAGAAGAAAAGGACACAGTGCAGAACTCAGTTGTGAGTTGAGCGCTGTTTTTTTTTTCTGTATCTGGCCCATCACTCTGGTAATTATTCTACGATTAACATCTCTCAATTCGCCCAACTCGCGATTCCGCTTCATTCGTTATTCCTTTAGCTAAAAATTAAAAATAACCTGTAAGTCACTGATTGCCAGTTTAGTTGCCAGAGCCATAGGTGGCAACACCAGGGGTATAGTAGTGAACGCTTGTGGTGTTTCGTCAGTTTACGCCATCGTTAGAACAAAATTTTTTGTGTCGTATAGTGTCTGTGTCGATGGAAATGTATAAAAGCGCGGCTAATAAACAATTTCTTTACTGCTGACTCTTGCAGTTCAGTAGAATAGTACATTAACGTCACTGCACATTTAGCTATTTTTGTGCCTGCCGAAAATTATCATAAGATTTTGCTACCAGCGTAACTGACGCCGTGTATTTCTCTGGCAAGACGGTAATTTTCCAACAGGAGCAAGTTCTTGGGCAAACTGAAGTTCTTTGTTTATTGTGAATACCAGGTGTTTGCACCAGATGTGAGCTATTTTATTTTTACTGTATATCATGAGTGGTGGCCCAAAGTGCGCACACATTCACCAGTGGAGAGAATAAGACGGCGAAAAGGTCTCACTTGTCCTTCTCGACCACAACCTGATTCAACTGTATGCCGGCACATTTTCTATAACGCTTCCTAAGTAGCGGCGCTTCAAATTCTTTAATGCTGTAGGTCCGTGTGCTCAAATTCGGGTGTACGTTAATGAACACCAGGTAGTCGACTCTGCCGGAGCCCTCCACTATGGCGTCTCTCATAATCTCATAGTGGTTTCGGGACGTTAAACCCACATATCAATCATTCATCGAATCGAACTAATCTGCAATTCCTACAGACCTCCCGTCAGGCAACGCACCGTTACCGAACCTTAACGTAAAAGCTGTGGCCGATATCCTCAACATGCGCCGTGCCAATGTTGGTGACTCAGCGATGCAGTGTTCCGTCACTCGGCCTCGCGCTGCAGATCATGCAAACGTGTGGCTGACAGTTCATTTTGATACGAGAATGGGAGAGGTTAGGAGGAGGAGGAAGGGAAGAAATGAAACGCAGGGAGGTCAACCAGACACACGTCCGGTTTGCTACCCTGCACTGGGGGAAGAAATGAGGGGATTGAAAGGCTTGTACTCAAGCTTACGAACCCAAGAGCATCGCAGCGTCCAGGCCAAACAGGAAGACGCCCTCTGGGCAACCCACGGCTCGTCCCACTCGGTGTCAGCCACTGCTCCCCGTTTCTTCCTCACCCTCTCCTTCCGCGTGGTTCGCTGATACGCCGACAGATGGCGGAGGGCGATGTGGCTCCTTCGCCACTCGCAAGGATCCTTCGGGGATGTACGCTGACGTCACGCTCCCTCACGCGTCGTCAAAGTTGATGCATGGCAGCTAGCTGAGACTCGTGACATTGTGGCTAGCATGGTGTTCCTGTAATGAACAAGGACAGAGAAATGTTCCGGACATTAAACTGTTTTGCTATAGCAGTTTTTCGTTTACATGCAGTGGCTTACCTATTGTTATTGAAGTGCAAGCAAATGAACGTCATTTTAAATGTATAATCGCTTTTGATTTTTTATTTTTATCAATGACCAGAATAATGTGATCCTAATCTAATGTGATGGCTTAAAGAGCACAGTGATTTGACATGAGGGCACGCATAGTCTTAGATACACAACAAAACCTCACACATGCGACGGGTATACGTGAACAATTTGAATGCTGGAATAAAATTCTTAGTTTAAACGGTGCTTCTTTATAAACAAAAGGTGTTTTTTTAATCTCATTTATTTTACACCCGATGCCTAAATCTCTAATAATTAACTGTCAATATTTGTATATTAAGCACATATTGAAAATCTTCGGCTCAATAAATTACGCATAGTTACTTTTGTTTTCGGCCCGTGCAATCATTATTAATAGTACTTTGATTGCTATATGCGTTGCTCACTATAGTTAGCGAGTGTATCATTGTAGAGCTGATTGGGACACACATATTCAGTTACGCTCTAGCAGACCAAGGCTTAGTGCGAGAAAGTCTCTAACTGTTACGTCCCTCGTGGTGATTGCAATTGTATCGACTGTAACAATACATTTCATCAAACAGCAAGGCTAAGCCACACTACAAATTAATGCATTGGTGAAATTCGACGTCGTCAGAGCACTTCTGACCAAATAACATCACATATTTGCATGCCGCATGCTATAACGTTACTGGTACGCACACCTACACTCTACTTAAAATGTGTTTGTTACGTAAGATTGTGTTCTGAGTGTGAAATTCACAGATAATAGATTCAAAAGAATCGCCGCACTCTGGTGAACACAGAGAAATCCGGAGGCACTCTGGGCTCACAACATCAACAGATGATCACGTGTAATGACGTGGTCCACTCACATCGACCATGGTACAATGACTCCTCACAGGCAAAAGTGTGGCGCAGACGCGGGCATTGAGACATTCGTGCTGCATCATTCTACGCAATGAATATCAGAACCGTCAGACGCTCATCTTCGCTCAACATTTACCTGCCGATAGTGCAAGGAATTTGTGGCCTTTATACAACCAGTCATCACAACCATTGCCCACATCATTTGTATCTTGTACTGGCGCTCTTTAACCATCACATGACTTTTGCGCCATTAAAGACCACGTATCATCATCAAGCAGATCTTCGATCTTGATGTAGTTAACCTCCCTACTCAAGATCGAAGATCTTGAGTAGGGAGGTTAACTTGTCTACGTCCACTTTGTTACCCTGCAAGTGGGTAGAGGGGAATAAGGAAGCAGAATGGAGACACAGGTGCACATTGTGATTCCCCCCTTTTAAGGCGCTACGGCGTCTCTCATAATCATATAATGGTTTTGGGACGTTAAACCCCACATATCAATCAATCAATCAATCAATCAATCAATCAATCAATCAATCAATCAATCAATCAATCAATCAATCAATCAATCAATCAATCAATCAATCAATCAATCAATCAATCAATCAATCAATCAATCAATCAATCAATCAATCAATCAATCAATCCCTTTTAAGGCGCGGCAGAGAACCTGTACATTGCAGTCTTTTCAGGTACAAAAACGTCGCATGAAACTTGAGCCTTTTTCGAAACAACTTGAAGTTGTCAAGTAGCTACACCTCTTTCCTCTCCTTTTTTATGCGAGTCTGTTCTATTTTATCGCCCGCCACTCTAGGGCATGCTGCACCTGTCGTAGTTTTGTGCAGCCTCCGGGTCTCAAGAATTTCAAGCTTTCTGCCCCTCGCATGGTATTGCACAGCCTATGGGATCGGCATGCCTTTGAACAAACGACGATGACGTCATTGTGATGCATGGCGATTTGTGACGTCAGCGATGGCGTACTGTTATATTGAGGTCATGCGGTTTTTGGCATGCTTGCGGCACGCACACACTTTAGTATCCTGCTGCGTTTGTACGACTATTGCTGCTTAGTCCTTTTTTATCCCACCTCCCCCGCCTTGGTGATAGCGCCACTGACAGGGTCTCGCGATGTATCGCCAAGTCTCGTACAATCTTAAAAAAAAACTTGTTCCCTCGAGAAACGTATAGCGAAAGAGAAACGAACTTCAGTTTTGACAAGTGTTCTTTGTACTTCAGCCCAAGGGTGAATGACCTTCTAAGTCCAGGCAGCCATGGCTCACTGCTGCCGCCCAAGCCCTGTTAACTAACCACAGCTGGTTGTCAAAGTTTTGCATCACCAACAGAGCCTTCCACTGGTCTTCAAGTTCCTCTGGGTCCGCTTCCTTCTCTTCGTTTTGACTTGACGATGACGACGATGGTAAGTGCGGATCGTTTTCACACTTCAGCGCCATTCATTGATCTTCGACATGAAACGCAGTAGTATGCTTTACCTGATATTCTATTTTTTTTTTGCACGTACAAATTTGTTCCTCCAGAACAAGGCGCTGTAACGCTTCTGGTGGTTCACACTTGCCAGAGACGTCTTGTTCGATCGTGTTTGTCTACATGAACTTGATTTAAAAATAATCATCCATCGGACTCACGCATGTGCTCCGTCGTCCGCTGCCAAAGTGTGTGAATCGACGATAGCTGAAGCCGTGACGCGTAAAATCTGAACCTGGCACGTGTCCACATCGGAGGGAGTGATGCAACAACAAATGGGAAGTCACGCTTCACACCCACGGAAGCGTTGAAAAGAATGACGGCCTTTCAAAACGAAAGCCCTGTCTCCATTCGGTGCCGACCAGGGAGGAGCCAAGCCAGGCACTGTTTGTATTTTTGGAGGTTCGTGTTTAAAGCAAGTGCTGCGCCCCCTGTTTACGTTCCCGACACTGGTTCGAGAAGAATAACATGGACAGCTGGAAGACTTAGTTGATGTAGATGACTCAGTCATTGTACATTTACGTTGGTATGTTGAAAGTGGATAACTGCAACAACGCAGGCTCATTTGCTTTATGCCGTTACGCTGCTGCATCCGACGTCGTGAGCTTGCTTCCAGGCAGCAGTGACCATCGCTTGATGCGTGTAATTAGTGACATTGCTTGAGCACTTAGATTTGGGTTGAGTCAAAGGAACCACCGTATGATGTGAAGAATCCCCAAAGTACCACCTGCCGCATAACAGCTGCATGGTTCCAATAGCCATGTGGAAACTGGCGACTTGTTCCCGCCCAACCATTCTTCCTCTTTATGGTCGATGACTTAGGTTGCCAAGGCCTACGAATCGAGATCGAATTAGTTTTGAAAACTTGGGGCAATGTTAACAGTTCTTATTGCGAAGTCGTTGAGACATCGGGCAAGTTAGAAAAGCGGCAACATGAAGGTATAATCAGCGATATCACTTTAATTACCGCGGGTATGCAGCAATGTTCTTTCAAAATCTGAAAGTAGATATTTCAAGAGAAAGCATAGATACTACAATAAATGTGAAAGATGGCAATCGGCAACCCCCCTCTCCCCCATAAATTTGAGCGCATGACAATGCCCATAAATTTACTTATGAAATCTTTACATAAAACACTGTTAACATTCGTCGCGGGTTTTTCAGGTGAAAAGGTGTTGTAAATTGCTTGAAAGTGCCTGAAGGTCCTTTCATCGTCATGATCATCAGCCGATTACACACACTGCAGGACCAAGGCCTCTCCCACGATCAGCCAGTCGAACCGGTCTTGTGCTTTCAGCTGCCACGGTATACCTGCGAACTCTTTAATCTCATCGGCCTTTCTAACTTTCTGTATCCCCTTCGTGCGTTTGGCTTCTCTGGGAATCCAGTCAGTTACCCTTAAAGACCAGCGGATGTTTTGCCTACGTGCCCGGCCCGTGTCCATTTCTTCTTCTTGACCTCAACTATATCTTTCACCCCGGTGTGTTCCCTCACCCACTCTGCTCTCTTCTGGCATCTTGAGGTTGAACCTACCATTGTCTTTTCCATCACTCGCTGCGTCGTCCTCAATTTATGCTGAACCCTCTTTGCAAGCCTCCAGGTTTTTGCTCCGTAAGTACAAGTACCGGAAAGATGCAGCTGGTATACACCTTCTTCTTGAGCGTTACTGGTAAACTACCATTCATGATCTGAGAATGCTTGCCGAATGCGATCCATCCCATAATTATTCTTCTCGTTATTTCACTCTCATGGTTTGGCTCTGTGTTTACTCGTCCTAAACAGACATATCCCTTTACAGCTTCCGGCGTCTCCCCACCTATTGCAAAGCGTTGTTTTCTGCCGAGACTGTTGCACATTGCTTTAGTTTTGTGCATAATAGTTTTAAGACCTACTCTTCTGCTCCCCGTGTCCAGTTCAGCAATCATGAGCTGTAATTCGTCCCCTGAGTTACTCATCAGTGCAATGTCATCAGCGAATCACAGGTTACTAAGATGCTTTCAAGTAACTTTTATCCCTAACTCTTCTCAATCTAGGGTCCTGACAACGTTGTGTAAAAACGCGGTGAATAGCATGGGATAGATAGTTTTTCCCTGCCTTACACCCTTCTTTACTGGGATTCGGTTGCTTTCTTTATGGAGAACTATGGTGGCTGTCAATCAATCAATCAATCAATCAATGAAACTTTATTTTCATGAATAGATATATGTAATTATAGGGATTATTTGGACCGATAGCCTAAAGTGGCTAGTGGACGGTCCAATACAATGTGCAACATAAAAAAGTGTACAGGTCAGCTCTGAGGTAACATCAAAAAAACAAAAAACAAAAAAAACAATCATATAATACAGATAACACAGTAATACAATTTTTCCCGCAGAAAAAAAATACAATGAAAATCGAATCAAACACACACATGCTTACATGTCTTGACTCCACAGAAAACATGATTTACATGCCATGCTGAAATTACGTGCCGTTTTAATCTCTTAGGGAACCGTGTTCTATATTTTTTTTTCATTAAACTGTATCAGTCTTTCTCCGTAAACAGTAGAACATTTGGGCTGATTGAAATTACCATTCGAAGCATGTCGCGTATTGCGTTTAGGAATTGAAAAAAGATCAGCAGGCAAAGGTGAATTTCTATTATTATGTTATTTACTAAAACGGCAATTTTGTAGTCACGCAACATCGGAACCGAGAGAATGCGTTGTGATTGGAAAATATTCCTTACTGATTCACCTTGGCTTATGATTTTCAGTGTACGCTTTTGAAGTCGTTCAAGAGTTTTTAGACAACTGTTGTACGTCACACTCCACGATTCCAGACAGTAACCTACGTGACAATGACACAATGAAAAGTAGAGTGTGCGAAGTATAGCTTGCGGAAAATATTGGCGAGCTTTTATTAGAGAATAGCAGCCATAGGCTACTTTTGCGCACACACTCTGTACTTGCTCATGCCAGTGTAAATGTTCATCAAAAGTGACGCCTAAATATTTAAAACAAGGAACTTGTTGAATAGGAGCGTTGCTTATTGTTAGGTTAAAAGATTCAGCGTCAATATGTTTCCTACGAGAGTGAAACACCATGTACTTTGTTTTAGTACAGTTAACAGCCAGCTGATTCCTGGCAAACCATTCCGAAATGTTCGATAAATCGATCATCGCGTCATTTTGTAAATCTGCTAAGGAGTGTCCTGTGAAAACTAAAACAGTGTCGTCTGCGTACATCAGTGCCCTTGACCTCTGTAGGGATTGCGGGACATCATTAATATAAAGAGTGAACAATATAGGGCCCAAAACTGAACCCTGTGGCACCCCGCATTTAATATAACCGTAAGATGACTTGATGTCACCAATGACTACCTTTTGTTCGCGTGCCGATAAATAACTAGAAAAAAAAATCAAGCGAGTTACCTTTTATCCCATAGGAATGCATTTTTTCCAGTAAAATGGAATGACTAATAGCATCAAATGCCTTTCGTATGTCTAAAAATACTGCTATTGCTATGTTGTTTTCATGTAGCGCGGAATTAATATATTGCGTAAGCATCGAAACAGCAGTTGAAGTGGACCTGTTTGCAACAAAGACGTGTTGCTGGGGACAAAGTATATTCTGTTCACCCAGGAAGCGCCTTAATTGCGACGAAATTAGTTTTTCAAGCGTAGTGTTAATACTACTCAGGACAGATATTGGTTTGTAGCTGTCCGGAAGATTCCGATCACCAGATTTGTACACTGGTATTACTTTGACGGTCTTAAGTATACTAGGATAAATTTTAGAGGAAAATGCATGATTATATATATGGCATAAGGGACCACACAAAACATCAATATTCTCCTTTAAAATCCTTGATGATATGGCGTCATGACCAGCTGCCTTGTTCCCTGGTAACTTAATAATTACTTGTCGGATGTCATCATCAGTTACATCACATAGATCGAAATTATTGGTAACAGTACAGGGTGCATTTAAATTCGGCATATGAGCAGGGAAATTCCTCGCAAGGCTGAGACCAATATTAGTAAAGTAATCGTTAAAGTTGTCAGCTACTTCACGAGTTGGATTATCAGGTATAATGCGTTCTTTGCTACCCATGCCAGTGACGTCTTTAACAATCTGCCATATCTTCTTTGTGTTACCATCATTTTCTTTCACTAGGTTGGTATAGTAGCACTTCTTGGATTTTCTTATCATTGCTACTGACTTATTTCTGTAAAGCTTAAAATTTTGATGGTAGTATTCATTGCTCCTGTTATTTTTCCATTTCACGTAGTAAAAATCTTTCAGCTTCAAAACCTCTAGTATATTTCTATTCATCCATGGACATATGGCATGGTCATAATTTCGGCGCGAACAGCTACGCGTTGATCGTTCAATGACATCCACAATGCATTTTACAATGTTATCACACTCGACGTCCACGTCTTCATCATAGAGGGCATCAAAATTCGTACCTTGTAGTAATTTTTGCACGGGATTATAGTCGACACGTGTTGTACGTTTAATGGCAGGTACGTCAGGAGCACAAATGTGTTTATGGGGTAAAAATAGAAAGGTGGGATTGTGATCCGCAATAGCAACAGCGTATACGCCTGCCGATACATCCAGGTCAGCGTTACACAACACGTGATCAATAATAGACTCCGAGTGGTCTGTTATGCGAGTGGGTGATGAAATAACATTTCTCAGATTAACTGATTGTAGCAAAAACACGTAATCATCACATGTATCTCCAGACACGTCTATGTTAATGTCACCGCAGACAATAAAAGGTGCTTTAGAGGCCACAATGGGTATCATGATAATTTCCATCACAGTAATGAAGTCAGCCACACTGGAATTTGGTGGACGATATATTACACCGATGATAACACCATTTTGAAGATGAATAAAAAGAGTTTCTGCCGATGAACTGCAGCATGAGCTATTGCTAAGGTGAACGAAACTAAAAGTCTTTGATAAATAGCGCCACGCCCCCTCCTCGTGTAGCACTGTTTCTAGGTTGCAAAAGCATGACGTAGCCGGGTAGACGAACTGATTCGCTTTCTCGAAGCCAAGTTTCAGTTATAGCGATGACATCATATTTAAACGAGTGCTGTGATAAGTACGAAAGCAGATGATCGAAATTCTTCTTTATGCTGCGAATATTACAATGTAAGACTGCGAAATGATCCTGATGCAGCCATATGTTTTCAACCTCAGAAAAAGAAAACGCCATTTAAAAATATAGGAAACTCCAGGTTTACAGAAACAAGCAGGCAATCCTCAAACAACTTTGGAAAGATCCTCAGCACATGTGACGTGAAGCACACGTGAATTATCCGCCTTCCGCATCAAAATCTTTCCACCAGTTACCCAGGTGTACTTCCAGTTTTTTTCCCGCTTTGTCTTTAGAGCGGCGGTTAGCGATTTCTTGTTTGCCGGACACAAGTGCTCATTTATGTATACTGGAGATGCGATGCCCTGAAAACCTAAAGCTGTCGTGTTCAGTCGTTGCTTCTTAGCATTCCTCAGAACATTATCTTTCACAGCTCTCGAAAGAAACCTAACTATGATGTTAGGTGTTGACGCGTTCCTTGATGGCACTCGGTGCACGACGTCTATATCTGTTTCTTTGACTTTAACTTTCAGGTAGCTGGCAAGCTGTTGCATTGTGGAGACCAAGTTTTCTCCCTCCATCACAGGAACTCCCTTTATTTCTAGGTTATTCTGTCTACTGTATTGTTGCTGAGCAGTGAGTTCCTGTTTTATTTCCTTAATATCCTTGGCGAGGCGACTGTTTTTGCTTTTAATCGCATGGTTTTCTGCTCGCACCGCAGCAAGCTCTTTCTTTGTTTCGCCAAGTTCCACCCTGAATTGCTCAAAGTGCTCATTCATGAAGTTTATTGACTGTCTAAGAGTTTGTAGTTCGCCTTCAATAACCTTTGTGATGTCTTTCTTTAGCTCATCATGTTTGACATCAATTCTAGCAGAAAAATCTGACAAGGCCTTAGCTAGTTCCTTCACAGTAGTGGGCGGCTTATCACCCATAACACCCGTCATTCACTGAGCAGTCCAGGAACTAAGAAGCCAAAGTACAAGTCGTTCACGTACCTGCGTAAAGCAAGGTAAATTTTTAGCTGTCGTTCAGCCTCGTTGCTGCCTGGACTGCTCGTGAAATGACGGCTGATCCTCGCTGGAGCGGTGGTATTATAGCAGAGCTGTGACGTCACGGTATTTCAGGGGGCGTTGTTCCCGGTTCCGCCCACTTGATTCCTAGTAGCACTGATCGCTTCCGAAGACCTTGTCTGCTTCCACCACCAGCGTTCTGCGTAAAGCAAGGTAAATTTTTAGCTGTCGTTCAGCCTCGTTGCTGCCTGGACTGCTCGTGAAATGACTAAAGACTGCTTTAGTGGACTGCTCGTGAATGCACTAAAGATTTCTTCCAGTATGATTATGTATATAGGGTTCTTCGATGCCCCGATTCCATAGGGCCTGCATTACTGCTGATGGCTCGACTGGCTATAGAGACATCAGCAGTAATGCAGGGACTACGCAACCCTATCAACGCTTTGTCGTGATATATGAAGGTTATGTATAGGAGTTGGTTGTATTCTGTGCGTTTCTCTATTACCAGATTCAAAGCACGAATTGGTATATTGTGGAGTAGCTTGCACGGAATCCTATTGGTGCTTTGTTTGATTGAACTCTAGTTTCGCCTTAATTCTATTAGCTATAATTTGTGTAAATAGTTTGCAGAGAACAGACAGTAAGCTGACTGGTCTGTAGTTTTTCATGTCCTTGAGTCTCCCTGCTTATGGAATTACTTGATGTTGGATGACAGCACAAGTAAGTGTACAACAAAAGAAAGTGCACGAGCGCACATGGGTTCAATTATTCAAAACATACTAGATATCAGTTTTTGTACTACTGTAGTCATTTGACAGAATTATTGAAAAGTGAAAAAAAATGTGACAACGCAACTTCATGTCAGAATCAAAACTAGAACAAATGCCATAAGAATATTGATAAAGTGAGCAATACATTAGTCATAGTTTAGTAGATCCATGCACTTGTTTTCACACACAGGCGTGAAGAATGATTGAAAAAAAAAATGTGGTTTAATTTTTTTCCGGGTGAAGGCATCAACGTAACAGATTTTTTCATATTTGTTGAAGAGTGTATGCAGAATATGTCCTTGATGATTACTGCCATCTTGGTTTATTCGTTTGGCCCAATGAAAGCCAATTCCAGGGGTATAGCAAAGCGCCCTGACGGAAAGCTCAGGATAGCACTTAATCGCCTAGGGTACAACAAAGTGCTCTGAAACATTGCTATAGAACATGGAACTTTTGCGTATTGCCGCCAACCAAACATAGCTGTGGCGGCCGGGAATCGTACCCCTATTCTAGTGTTATAAAGCCGAAAATTGCGGCGTCTAAACAACGGGCACTGCACGGAGCAGGACGCAAGTAAACGACTTAACGCCAGACAGGAAGTGTGCATCCGGTGCCAAGGGTCTCGGCGAGAAATGCTTTTTTTTTTTGCCATGGCCTTGAAGAAAAGCAGTCTCTTCAGAAAGTTGGCACTAGACGATGTTTTTCTTTCACGTCTTGCTCCTCGAAATGATGTCGCAAAGCTCCATCGTTTCAGTTATTTGCCTATAAATTGACTTTATATCTACGTGGAACATAGATGATTATAATTAGTGGGGTTCTACAAAAAAAAAGTCCAGGATATGATTACTAGGACCTCAAACGTCTCATCGAAAAAGAAAAGTGACCATTGGCATCGACTGAGTCACGACTATTCTCGAAACTGCTTCGAAGAAAAAAAAGTTAATATGAATAACATGTAGTGGCAGGAACGCATGTGATAGAGCGTTGCAGAGACGTAGAACCGCACCAGGGGGAGGAGAGAAGGGATAAACAAGAGGGAAGGAAGGGAGGTTAACCAGGCACATGCCCGGTTTGCTACCCTACGCTGGGGGAATGGGAAGGGGGCATAAAGATGAGAGAGAGAGAAGAAAGAGAAGAGAAAGAGATGCCATAGTATGTGTATGGCCTAATGAGTGGCTGGTTGAAAGGTGCCGTACCATTGCGAAGTGTTCTGGCATGATGTATCATTAGCAGCAAGCGCACGAACAAAGCGTGCTCTGGCGCAGGTTCATATGACATTTATGAAGAAGTAGCCAGTACTAGCAAAATAAAAAAAATTATGGCGTGTAAAGTGACTACTTCGCATTAGTGCTTGATTGATTGACTGATATGTGGGGTTTTAACGCCCCGAAATCACCATATATGATTATGAGAGGGGCTGTAGTGGAGGGCTCCGGAAATTTCGACCACCTGGGCTTTTTTAGTCGGCACCCAAATCTGAGCACACAGGCCTACAGGATTTTCGCCTCCATCGAAAATGCAGCTGCGCAGCCGGCATTAGCTCTCGGGACCCGCGGGGCATCGGTACTTGCAGCAGGCTTTCTAGGATACCATGAAAGGGCCCACAATGGAAACAGGCATTCATTTCCTTGCGGCTCACTTGAACACGGCGTGGATGAGACCAAAACACGCAGTTACGTTGTGCTCTTGAAAACGAAGCTCAAAGGTCCTCCAACTTTATATGAATACTAATGGCTACACTTAGAAACTTACTGCTTTTTTTCCTTAGGGTAGACTTTTTTTTTTCTCGCATTTCAATGCGACAGCGTTGAGGAGCTCGTTTTGCAGGAATACTGCTGTCGGTGTCGTCGGTCTTTAGCAAAAAGTCATCAACTGCTTCACGACCGGAATATCAAGAAAGATGCAAATAAAAAAAAATAAGAAAAATCTTAACTTCGAGTTACAATCGAACTCGGGCCGTTTGCGTGGCAAAAAGATGTTTTGCCACAGAGCGTACTAGTGCATCAAGCTACTTCAAAAAATAAAAATAAAAAATAAAACGCTATGAAAGTGAAGACATTTTACTGGAAGGAAGCATCTTGAGGCGTGCAACATTGCGTAATAAGCAATACTATAAGCAATACCAGCAATACAATAAGAATGGCGCAATAAGGATAACGTCAGGCGTGAAACACGTGCATTTCGCAAAAAGTTGGCGTTTTAAATGCCCGCCCAAATCAGCATGTCATTAAATTATTCACCGCATTAACAAAGATTATCAGACAACAACAAATACCGGCTGCATAATTTTACGGGGGGAACTCGAGTAAATGTGCCGCAAAGTTAGCGGATGGGGGTGGTGTATCGCGTGAATGTTGCGTAATTAGGTATGGTTTTGGATTGCTCAATCTTCAATTTCGTCTTAGTTATTCTTATTTATTGAATCAAGGAAGCGCTGCCTCCTCCTACTTTAAGCGAAAGCCAAGTGAAAGTGCCTTTGACTGAATTCCGAACACGCAGTCCAGTGCTTACTTGAACGGGGGTGGCCAGTGAACGGTTGTGCGGCGCGAGCAGTCGTCTTGTTACTAGCAGACGCTGCCTGCATTGGCCTTGCGAGGGGAGAGAGGGGGAGGAGAGCGACACCTTTGCGGGTGTCTTTCGGGGCCGGCAAGAGACGCCTACATGCGCAGGGGGGGTGTGGGGGTGAATGGTGCCACCGCCGACGCCGAAGCGCGACATCGTGCGACTAAAAAAATGACCCACATTTAAAATTTACACTAAGCAAGCCATTGCTTGAAAAGTGGTCATGGGGAGGAAAGAGGCTTATGCTATCTGTCAAGAGCAATTGAATTAGAAAACCGTTTGTTGGAGCAATACGCAGCAGTCGTCAAACGAAAGTTCATATTTTGATTTGGTATACCCTAAGACCCCAGAGGAACGAAGAAACAATTACAAGTTTGAGGTAATAGTAGGGGCACGGAACGTAGGCGACGAACGAAAACCGAGTGAGCTCACTTAACACGCCGGCAAAGAGCAAAATCAAACCACGTAACAAATGTGAGTTCCTTGCTACTGTCAATTTGTGTGAAGGTTTTCTGGTCCTTGCTACTATAACTTGTTGTTGCGTTCAAGATTTAGTTTATTTTTAAATTCGCAAAGTTCCATCTGATGTTTAATGGCGCAAAAAACCGATTCTGTGTGGTACTGGCTCTTTTGCGATGCCACTGGGTGGAGAAACGCATCTTTCAAGCTTGTCGACATATTGAGTTTAAAACTTGTAGTCTATATTGAAAAAAAAAAACTTTTTTATGCCACCTCTTAGTTTTTCAATCTGTGGCTCGATAAAACCAGATTTCCGAAACTCGCGAAATAGCTCGCTTCAGTTTTTTTTTTCCTTCCGACGCATAGAGCTCTGGCGCCAAGTCTAGACGGTGCGATCATTCAGCTACCCGCAGACGTCGATCCATTACCGGTGGTTGCGGGAAACGTCGGTCTGAGCCCCCTTTGCAATGTATTTCATTGACGTGCTCATCAGCAAGTTTGGTGCCTTAACCATGAATAGAACGCTCCCCGGACTAGATGACATTTTATTGGATAGAGAACTACGCAATCAAAGTAGGAAGACAGAAAAAAAGACGAGCACGTAGCTGGGGCATATCGTGGTGTTGTGTCTGCATTCATCGTCTTCTAGTGCGCTGTTGCGTACAGCGTAGTTGCCCATTTATATATTACGCCAAGAAGCAGTGTGACCGATGCTGTTGAGCAATGTCTTCGCATTGTCGCGGCGTTTATTTGATAAGAACACTCGTCACCTTCTTAGTGTTGGACCGGACAAAATGGACTCGTGCGGCACGGGATGTGGCTGTTTGTTTCGGGACATGTTTCTGTGGCACTTGGTGTTCTGACCATGATGTTAAGTGATTAGGTGGCTCCTACGAATTTCGGAACCAATAATGTCATCACATTCGATGTTACTTCGGAGAAGGATGTCCGTTTCTTGCATCGAACTTTCCCATTAATCCAATGTCTGAGAACTTAAGATGTATTTGAATGTAAGATGCAAGAACACGAATTTGTTTATTCATTCGTTTTGCCACGTTGCACCAACTGTAACAATCTTTACCACATGTAATGCGAGGCATAGCAAAAGGCCCGAAAGGTTCCCATCCACATAGATAATGTCACACGGTCAGCAGCCACAACACCGCTGCCACAGCATTACTCCACTACGGCGCGTCTCCATCATATCATAAATTGTTTTCGGGACATAAAATTCAAACATATATTATAAAAAAACACGCATATGCTGTTTTTACCCAGATACTACTTGCAAAGCGACGCACGAAGTCTTCCTTTAGCGTGAATGGAATAACTTTTTGTGTGCGCTCTCATCTTGCGCACGGGATTTCATCTTGATATTGATCTAACAAAATGCGTGACTTCAAAGCTGTATGCACATTGACTCAGACTCTCCCCCCCCCCACCCGCCCCTAATGGTGCTGCTCTTGATTTATGCTCCATCTATAAATGCAAATTCGGAAGTGCGAGGACCTCATTCAATCTGTCGTTTTTTGTGCTTATTTTTTATTTATTTCTTGATGTCAGCCCTTGATGGGCTAATAAAGGAGTGAAATGAAATCAGAATAAACTGAAATGTGCACGAAAGATACATAAGAAAAGAAAATGTCGCCGCACTGAAACAGGCAAGTTCAAGGCACATATGAAAACACATATATAGCAATTCTATGTTGATTGTAACTCATATATTTCGAACAGAGCAGTCGATTGATGAAACATAAAGAAAGAAAGCATCACTGTGGGGACACGTATACTGCAGCATATATAAAAATACATATTATCTATAACAACCTAATCCCAAAGCATGCACGTTAGACATCTCATTAGTGTTAGGGCGTGGTATCAAGGTACGCTATGAAAGTTACTTGTTTTAAAAACGCAGTAAGTGATTATATTGTCGCCGCTGAAATTAGTATAACGTTCCGCTACTCATTCACTTCAGCGGAGAACCTGTACCTAAAGAAATCATTGTGAACCTTGTGAAGCTGTATGAAAATATCGTGCCTGTGTCCTCCCGTATCTTTTTTCAAAGAAAAGACTGAATATTAAAATAACCATGCCATGATTTTCAAACTAATATTAGATGTCATCGCAACCTTTGCATTACAAATGTTACCTTAGTATAGTCCCTAAGCGAATGCTCACGTACAGTATATATATATATATATATATATATATATATATATATATATATATATATATATATATATATATATATATCGACAGTACAAATGACACAACCTATCGAATGAATATATCAATATTCTTCTTTAAAACAGCGCGTTCTTATTGCGCCATCACAGTCGCTGTCAGATCAATATCTATCTCAAGCCTTTCATTTGCATAACATGGTGATATATGTTCCTAGTATTTACTACCAACAAAAAAGAGGTAAAAATGCGTGGGGTGATGAATTATTTATTGAAATGCAATGCCCTGTTTTTGCTCTGTAGCGTGTCGGAGTGCCGTGGCTTCCCGGTCCCATAATATATATATATATATATATAATTTCATGTAACCTATGCTGCACCACCGCTAAGCTAAGATGTCCGACCTATGCTCTTCATGAAGTGCTCGTAATAGAGATTTGCCACCAAGGACCTTGTATGCCTGTGTTTTGATGTAAGGAGTAAAATGGTATACGAGTGCATGAAGGCCTATTGTAGAACACTGGGAGATGTCTTAGTTCTGTGGCTCATCATCGTCATCATCATACACCTGACTAAGTCTACTGCGGGACAAAGGCCTCTTCCATGTTCTGCCACTCCAATCAGCCCTGTGCTTGCTTCTCTCATTTTATATCCGCAAACTTCCTAATCCCTTCTACCCACCTAACCTAAACTCCACATATCAATCAACTTTCGGACTCCCCCTAACCCGCTTGCCTTGTCTGGGAATCCAGTCGGTTATCCTTATTGACCAGCGGTTGTCCTGCTTACCTACATGCCCGGCCCATGTCCATTTCTTCTGGCCTATATAAGCGCAAGATAACGATGACGATTATGACGGTATATTATAATCATTATTCAGGCGTTTTCGTTCTTTGGCAGTGACTGACAAAATGATGATGGGGATGCTGATGCTGATGAGACGATGACGATTCACTGGCTGACTGATCAGCATTGGTTGACGCGAGAGTATTTTAAGTCAGACACGATGAGGATGAGATGTTGAGTCTGAATGATTCAGCGTTGTCTTCGGTCTGATTTTAAGGTAGTGTGTTTTTCGGACGACGCCTGGTGGTCACCTCCATTGCTATAGCTATTGCAGTGCAAAACGCTGAACATATTATGATGGTTATTTGTTGGTTGATATTATTATAATGTATGATTGAAAGTGAGGCACGTTTGCATTTCACTCTAATCGAATTGTTGTCAATTCCTTTTTCAATTAGTGTTCTTTTTACCAACGCAGCGAGAAAAAGTAGCGGACGAAAATTATCACTCGGCATCATTACTCTAGAAGTCACCTAATTACGCTGTTAAAACAGAAGAATATAAACAGTGCGACTTATTCTATGCAATAGTCATTAAATGCATTTAGTCTCACTGGGATAAAGTATATCGGAATATTTTCAAACTCGGGCTAGAGGTAGCGGGAGCACCTCGTATGCTCTTTGCGGAGGCAATGGCGTTGTCGTAAACTCATTTTAGGGTAATTTGAAACTGCATATTTAAATTCTCCTCACTGCACTGCTTCTGCAGCTACCAAAAGAGCGCCGAGTGAAAGACCTCGTACGCGAAATCGAATTTCATGCCACAGCCGTTGTGATAGCCCGTCTTGATGACACGGAAACCGTCGGTTTAGCCATTCAATAATGAAAACCAGCGCACCACTTATTCGAGTTCATCGTTCGTCTAAAATGATTGGCGACTGTCTCGCCTCCTGCATGAGAAATCTGAACGCCTGTACCCGTATTACCGGGGCCAACCCCTTTTCGTATTAATGAAGTTGGCGTTAAGATGTAATCACGTGGCGCAACATCACTGCTCGGTTCCCGGCTGATATCACAAACTTTGATGTGATTGCGTCAAAATAGCAAAACTGGGTGCTGCCTATGTTGTGTGCGTACATGCGCGTTTGTATGCGCCTTAAATGTGTGTCGCAGGGGATCGTGTTTTCGGAGTGCGTCTGTGTATGCGCGCGTTTGTGTGTGGTATAGAGGAGCCTGCGTTCGTCTCTCACTGCCAACTATCACTTCTGTTATCCAAGTGCGCTTGATAGCATCAAGTTTATCAGGTGTCCATGCGTGGGAAGCTTTCAAGCGACGCTCAGATGTTACATAGCAACCAAGGCAGTTTGCATGTTTTACATCATACAGTATTGGTGCTCTTGATGCCATGGAACAAGCTGGGAATACTGAAAATTGATGAATGTGACGTTGGGATTTGCCCGAAAATAATCACATTGTATCCTGCGCGTTTGCTTTAGGAGTCTTTAAGAAGTCCATCTTTGTTTTCGTTTTCCGTCGAGTTATTTCTTCCCCTCCTCATGAAGCTTCCTGCGGGATCGCCTCCAGGATCGGCCCATCTTTGACCACACACGTGTGGTCGTTGCGGTGGTTGATGGACGTCAACCTAATCTGAATTGCGTTTCACAGCTAAAGGTGAAAAGGGCCGCCTAGAATAGCGATGCACAGCATGCCGCCCATCTAAATCGGAAAGCAACGACAACGTGAGCTTGCCCTCTTATATCAACTTATTTATGGCAGGCTTAAGTTGCGGGCTAGTGACCTTGCTGATATGCCATCTTGGTTGGAAGACGTTCAGGTATCCATTAACATCATGTCAGAAAAGTATGATGAAATTTTTAAACAGGCGAAACAATGTGAATTCCGAGACACACAAAAGAGAGTAACTAAGCTTGAAGAAGACCGCGAAAAGGAAATGCTTGATGGTCTAAATACACTTCACATTCTTGAGTAAAGAAGACGATAGTTAAACCTAGAAGTTCAGTGTTCCACTAACACAGAACACTGACACAGGCCCCCATACAGAATTGGGAAAGCACCAGAAATTATCGTGCAATGCGCAAGGCAGTCTACTCGAAACATGTGGCTAAGCAAGTGAAAAGACCTCCGGGCTCTTATTTATTTATTCATAATACCCCTAAAGGCCCCCGTGAGAGGGTATTACATAGGGGGGGGGGTTATATGAGCAAAATTACAAACAACAAACGTCAAAAACAAAAAAAAGGTTTTTTTTGAAAACAATAAAACGTGCACTTTTATTTCTGCAACCGTAGTTCATAAAAGATCCCTTGTTCAAAAGGAATCAAGGAACATAACCTCTACAGTATATTGTGCGCATGTGGCTGCTTGCAGCAGTGATTGGATGTGTCTGTTTCATTGTCGCAAAGTAGCAGTGACAGCCGAGACCTTACTTACGAAGAGCGTCTTGAAACGCCCTGCTTAACTAAAAAAAGAATATTTGTCTGTGGCAGTCAAGGGCACATTTCAAAGCTGGCACACCTCAAATGACGAGTCAAATAATTACAAATCTGTTAAAAACTAAGGTGCCCTTGAACAAAGCGGACATGTCGCACAGTCTCAAGAGGGGCGACACCCATCCAGTCACATGATGCCCACAGATTGTGGCAGCCACCTCAACCATGCAGCACCCCAGACCTCGTGGCTTTGGCAAGCGTTGCGTCAATGTTGCGGAGCGAAGTCAACGCATTCGTGAACGGCGTGGCGGTTTACGAATGCGACTTTCAGACTACCGCTTTGTGTGGGGAAATGTCAGGAAGGCCGCAGAGTTGCCAGGTGAATCCATCAGCTGGGCGTGGCAGCGGTCCTCGGGCGTGATGTCCGTGGCGACGTACGTAGTGATGCCTCAGAAGAATGGTAAGTTGGGCTAGTTGGTACTGATCCATAAGGTATGTAACTGCGCAAAAAACTGACGGAAACAAGAAGGAGAGAAAAAGGACAGACAAGCGCAGACTATCAACTGACGCTTTATTGCAAGAACGAGGCAATATATATAATAGGCAGAAAAAGGCAAGAGGGGGCAAAGGGGGAGGAGAAAAAAAAACACGAGGGACCAAATCACCAAACTTAGGCACATCAAGCATAGCACACCCGTCATACAAAACCAAGATAGCTTAACTCCTTATCATGTATGGCCACAGAGGGAACACTAACACAAGACACAGATTTCTTGTGAATATGCGCAGCCTCAATAAGTTCGCGCACTCTTTGGTTCTTATGCCGGAACAACACAGAAGTATCACCGAACAGCGGAGCGCAGCCGCATTTCTTACAGTGGGCTGCTAGATGAAGGCCGGAGTGGCCTTTTAAAGAATTAAAATGTTCTCGAAGTCTAACATTTAGACAGCGACCTGTTTGTCCCACGTACACACGACCGCATGACAAGGGTATGGAGTAGACAACACCGGTGATACAAGATACATAATTATGAATATGACTAACATTGCATGTGTGTTGCTGGACATTTCGCTGATTCGCGACTCGTCTATCTACTTTGGCACATAAAGTGGATAACTTGTTCCTGGCAGAAATAACCACTTGGACATCATATCTTGATGCAACCTTTTTCAGGCGGTGGGTAAAACCATGAATATAAGGAAGAACAGCAAAAATTTTATGCTGCGCCTTCTCATCCAGGTCACAACCATTACCTGGACCTCCTTTATACTTCTTAATCAACTTCTCGCAGACCTTTACCAATAAGTCCCGTGGATATCCTGCCTGTCTCAGTTTTTGCACCTGCCCAGAAAAACTGTTACCGACTAAATGAGTGCAGGATTTCTTCAGTGCAGAGCTAAAACATGAGAGTGCAATGGCATTTTTAACCAGTTTCGTATGGCCGGATTTGTAGTTCAGCACAGGTTTTACGGACCTAGGGGCATAGCACCAACACACATGGGTGGGCGAGAACTGCAGCTGCAGATCCAAAAATTGGATACACTGGTCCTTTAGGTATTCTGAAGTAAACTTCAGGCCAAGACCACACTTTAGGTATTCTGAAGTTTACTTCAGAATACCTAAAGGACCAGTGTATCCAATTTTTGGATCTGCAGCTGCAGTTCTCGCCCACCCATGTGTGTTGGTGCTATGCCCCTAGGTCCGTAAAACCTGTGCTGAACTACAAATCCGGCCATACGAAACTGGTTAAAGATGCCATTGCACTCTCATGTTTTAGCTCTGCACTGAAGAAATCCTGCACTCATTTAGTCGGTAACAGTTTTTCTGGGCAGGTGCAAAAACTGAGACAGGCAGGATATCCACGGGACTTATTGGTAAAGGTCTGCGAGAAGTTGATTAAGAAGTATAAAGGAGGTCCAGGTAATGGTTGTGACCTGGATGAGAAGGCGCAGCATAAAATTTTTGCTGTTCTTCCTTATATTCATGGTTTTACCCACCGCCTGAAAAAGGTTGCATCAAGATATGATGTCCAAGTGGTTATTTCTGCCAGGAACAAGTTATCCACTTTATGTGCCAAAGTAGATAGACGAGTCGCGAATCAGCGAAATGTCCAGCAACACACATGCAATGTTAGTCATATTCATAATTATGTATCTTGTATCACCGGTGTTGTCTACTCCATACCCTTGTCATGCGGTCGTGTGTACGTGGGACAAACAGGTCGCTGTCTAAATGTTAGACTTCGAGAACATTTTAATTCTTTAAAAGGCCACTCCGGCCTTCATCTAGCAGCCCACTGTAAGAAATGCGGCTGCGCTCCGCTGTTCGGTGATACTTCTGTGTTGTTCCGGCATAAGAACCAAAGAGTGCGCGAACTTATTGAGGCTGCGCATATTCACAAGAAATCTGTGTCTTGTGTTAGTGTTCCCTCTGTGGCCATACATGATAAGGAGTTAAGCTATCTTGGTTTTGTATGACGGGTGTGCTATGCTTGATGTGCCTAAGTTTGGTGATTTGGTCCCTCGTGTTTTTTTCTCCTCCCCCTTTGCCCCCTCTTGCCTTTTTCTGCCTATTATATATATTGCCTCGTTCTTGCAATAAAGCGTCAGTTGATAGTCTGCGCTTGTCTGTCCTTTTTCTCTCCTTCTTGTTTCCGTCAGTTTTTTGCGCAGTTACATACCTTATGGCGTAGTGATGCCGACTTCTTGTGGAGCTCGCGGGTGGCTGACCGCTTTTGCCGCGGAACTGTAGGTCGAACAAGCGGTTTGGCGGTGCAGTTTGCGGTCAGCCGGTGGAAAATGGCATTAGCCACCTATATGGACGGAGAAAAGAGCTTGAGAGGATACCTAGTGGTTCCAGTGGCGGGCGCACAACAAGGGGAGGGGGAGAGTTTTGAGTGATGGAGCAGTTCAGGTACGCTGTGGGGAGTTTCGTGCGCGGTGTTTACGATTCCATCGTAGGTATTGGTGTTGTCGTAACCCTGCAAGCCGAGCAAAACAAGAGCGCAGCGCAGAAATCCGCTAATGCGCAGTCCGCCACGACGCTGGCCCTACGTAGGGCCGCGGTCCTGCAGGCTAGTCCATCCTCGGGAGCTTCTTCGTCAACAGCTGAACTTCAGCTGCAAAATGCGCCTGCTACACCCCCGTCAACCCCTAAACGGAGGGGCGAAGAGCCGCTGCTAATATACCGCATATTTCAGTGCTGTTGTCTGAACGGCGGCGTCTTCATGTGCAGCGTGCTCGTCTTCTACAAGTTTCTGCCCCGACCGTTCCGTCTCTCATAGTCTCTCTCTTCGGCGACACCGAGGAGTCATCGGCGAACACCATTTGGAGCTGGTTGCATCCCCTGCTCGTGTGCACCTTCCAAGCCCTCTGGGTGCTGCCGCTCTTCCTGATGAGCAAAGTAGTGAACTGCCTTAGGTTACAGGACATTGCGGACATTGCGTTCCGCTACACCACCGGCGGCCGCCAGCGGTTCCTGTCAGTTTCGCTGTCAGTTTCGCTGTTTCTTCGAAGCACGCCAAGCGGAGCTTACTGAATTTTCTATTGCTTGCATGTTCCGCACAAAAGAAATGACACGTCGTGTCCTGATTAAGAAATTTTCGTCCGGCTCAGTTATTCTTTTCTGCTGCCGTTGGCATCAGCTCTTTTAATTTTTTTTTATTTGGAAACCGCATAACCAGTGACACATTTGTGAAATATAGCGATGTGTGCTTGCCATCACCCTTCATCAGCGTTGTCAAGTTGTGTCGAGCTGTTGTCGACTTGTGTATTCATCAGAAAGGCAAAAATTAGCAGGCTCTCATTTGTACTCGAGAAAACTTCGCCTAAGAGAAAAGTAATGTTTCATCGCAAATGAGCCGTGCTTAAAAGAAAAGCCGTTGCGAAACAAGCTAGCACTACTTGGTCTCTTCGTTTCAAACGAGGAAGCAGCTTCAACGTCGAACAGCACTGTCTAGCTGCCTCTTTAGCGTGACACCTGTAGTCCACATTTTTTTGAAACTATGCATTGTCGGTATCAATTCATTGGCATTCACGGGTTGTCTTCTATTTTTCTTGCTAATACCGTAAGTTCTCGCAAGTACATTAAAAGAAACAACGAACCTCTTCAAGCTCGCGATAACACGCCCGGATGTCTAGGACAAAAGAAAAATCCGTGACGTTGTCAATATATTCAAGCTACAGCTATGGACAATCTGGGTATGACCCACTGCAATGCATCGCAGCCGTAAATATGGATCATCACCAAAGCGCACGGTCTACCATTGAACCTCGCTTAATCCATAGGAAAAAAATGGCTCATTTAGTGCTGTTCTACTCTCTCTCTCTCTCTCTTTATATATATATATATATATATATATATATATATATATATATATATAATGACGTTATGATGACTGGGAGATGTGGCCTGGTTCATACGCCATGTTTATTTCTTTCCAAAGCACTTTTTCTCCGTCAGCGTCTGCCATCAGGCACAATCAGGTTTCATGCAACACCGTCCGGTGCACACACACTAGTAAGTCCAAACAAAACAGAAGCCTCAGACGCATCCAACGTCGCACGCTACCAGGTTCAAGAACCTCTCGCTTTGAACAGTGAAGAAGCCGAAGAACTATCTGCCAACTTTGAAGCATTACCTTCATTACCTGAAATGCAGCACAACAGCCTATATACTACTATCTGCCCACTGGACAGCACATCCAGCTGCCCAAAAAATCAGTGCCATGGTCGAAAAGGGCTGCAACCTTGGCTCTTTTCGCAACGTCATTCATGCCAGCACGTCCAAAAACAACAGACACGCCAAGGGCTACACCAACAAGTGCAATGACGAACAGAAAAACCGTCGGACGATCACTCAAGGGTCAAATGAAGGCGTCTACAAGCGAGTGAAGTGAAGCAACAACAAATTCAAGACGTTTTTCTGAAAAAAAAAACCCATCACACAAGTCGACAGGATAAAGACCTGCCAGCCCCTTCATCAGCCGCTCATCATCGACGCAGTTCCCCACAAGACGCCCTGACCATACATTGACTACCGAATTATCTCCTAGCAGTACACAGCGACCAGCACCATGAAGGAACCATCAGCTACCCTAGACATCCCCAAGTACACCGGATCAGCGGACGACGGAACCGTACAGAACTGGTTCAACCTATTCGAGCTTCACGCCGCCGCTGCATCCTGGTCGGAACGGGAGATGGCCAGCAACTTTACCGACTACGTCCCGGTGAGGCTTTCAAATTTTACGTCACCCTCATCTTTCAAATTGATGACTCATGGAAAAAGATTAGAGAATAAAGGATCGTTAGGTATAAAGAACACAATGACGACTGCGACGAAGACTCGCTTATAACCCACCATCCGCAGACAATCGCACTCAGTCGGCAATTTCACAAGCAGTCTGCAACCATTCGAACGCACAAAATGACTCGACAACTGCCTTAAGACAAAGTTGCACGTGAGTTCAGTGACAGACGACGATGCGTATTTCGGAAAAAACCTAACCATCGAGCGTACCTCCCTTCTGCAAGGAAGGCGGCATTGCCGAAGTGGTCGCTCCAGCACACAAGATACGTTGGTCATTCTCCTGATGCCCTTCGTTCTTCGTCTCGCATACGCGAACCACCAACCAGTTTTATATCACACGGCTCCCCAGGTGCTTCGAACGCTCACCGTATGCCTCATAAAGACGTGGGGTTCACGATAAACGAACTGACACATCGAGAAAATACCCAACCACGCCTTGATGACTGGAAAGAGTGTTTTTTGTCGCAAGACTTCATTTCTGCGGCGCCACAGACTTGCCCAAATCTGCAGTTCCAACCTGGTATTGCCGCGTGGCCAGTGGTACCCTCGTGCAGTGTTCACCAATTCGAGAATCGAACTTATTCGGATGTACATCATACATCAAACTTCGTACTCAGCTGTCTTTCAGAAGCGTCTGTAATGAATAACGTCACTGGAGCCTCTTAAGGTCATGCTAGCAATGATGGCATACCACCAACTATGTCCGATAAGCAAGACACCAGCTCACAATGCACCAGCTGTCTAAAGGACACGTCAACTTGTGAAAGAAATGAATGCCCAATTCTTGAAGGGGCTCCACTATAGCCATCTGCTGAGCAATATCAGCGAAGCGAGCAAAGCCAAGCCCACAAACTCATGCGACAACGAGAGAGACTGCAACGAAAGCATCAACAAACGCGAAATTTAACGGAAGCGCACTCACCGACTGAACATCGGAAAATAAGATCTCCAACTCAAAGATTATTCCAAGGCGTCAGACTTTCTCGCACAAAGGAAAGTCGTGAGAGACGCTCCCTGCTCCTTCTTTTACATCGACTGTGACACCACAGAAAATGCCGAAAAAGACGCGGAAGCACTACTTGCAAACCGCAAGAACTCGGGCACTCCGTCACAGTCTGTCAAAAAACACGCAAACAAGAAGCACCAGGAGTGCGCCATTCACGACGAAAAATACGGCACCGACGACATCCAAGCTGCTGATGCAACAGGGTGTTCCAACTTTTCTCAGTCCCCACAAGAGTTCAAGCAGTGTTGTCAGTGTTCATGTGTAGCCCACTCTGTGGCCCACTCTGTCCGGAACACAACAGTTAACCTCGCCCACCAGAGTCGTTATAGAATTCACTGGACTGTTCCTTCGGCCTTGAAGATTTAGTGAGATTGTGGAACAGCGTCGGGACGTGAAACTGTGAATTTGGGCATACTATTGTTTAATCTCTTCAATTTGTCGTAGTTTGTAACCAATGCCATCTTTTGGGGGAGGGGGAATCAGGTGACATATAGAGATACGGTAAGAGAAAATGAGGATGAGGAAGTGCTTTTGGAATAAACATGGCGTATGAGCCAGGACACGTCTCCCGCATCTAGCGTCACATATATGTATCATTGTCTTGGGCCCGTTATACGTCCTGGTTGTACGAGCTACCCCCTTTTTTTCTTTTCAGTTACTTTAACATATATTGGCATCTAAACTATACAGCGGAAAATGAACATACACTTCTAAAAAAAACTTTACTGGTGACCAATCTTCTTCAGGCTGATGAAGATTGGTCTCTATGGAAACGTCACCACTAAAGTTTCTTTAGAAGCGTATATCTATTTTCTCCTAATTTTATGGCAACTGAAGCTAGAGTAGTCAATATATATATATATATATATATATATATATATATATATATATATATATATATATATATATATTAATGAGATCTAACAGATATTGTGTTAAAACACTGAAAAACGAGCCCTTAGGTATACACTTGTTTCCCATATATATATATATATATATATATATATTGTGTGTGTGTGCATGTGAATGCGAATTCTGAGCGTAACTCAGTGCTGGGCACATGGCCAACTGTGTTCGAAGTGTTTATCACACACAAACACACACACACGCATGAAACCTTAACACCGAACTTGGGGAAATACACTGCTGCTGCATGCCGACCTGCTCCTTCTTGAGAAGCTAATCGATTTGTTGCTTGCACTTCCATGCCATACTCAACAGATTTTCTACTTCATGTTTTGAACAAATTGGCTTTTTGAAATGAACTTACTTGGAAAGGTTTTCTATTTATGTTACATTGGCTTGGGCTCGTTATACATAGGGGTAGTACAGGCTACACACCTTTATTTAGTTATTTTCACATATAATGACATCCAAACTTCCCACCATACTGATATCTCTATTCTGTAAGAGCACTCAACAGCGTTTGACACGCTGCAGTCTTAAACTTTCTACGTAAGTACAGGCGTCCACAAAGCTTGGGCTGTCTACTCAGATCTTTTTTGTCCAAGCACACTAAGTTTTCCCACCAACGTCGCATAAAAGACAGCTCACACAACTATAGGTAGCCCGCAGGGATCCCTCATCAGCCCGCTATACTGTGGAACGTACAGCACACTGCTTGCTCAATCTTCTAGTAAAACGCAACCTTCTACCCACTCCCTCTGTTCTGTAGAGCAGAGCTCTCTCAGCTGCGTAGGTGCTGTTGCTATGAAAGAGAGTGGAAGGTTGGTTGCATGGTGTCCGTCTTGTTTTGTAGTGACTGCTGCTGCTTGTCAAGGATGGAGACCAGCGCCTCTCGATATTTCGCAACTTGACTTCATGTACAGGAATGATGTACAAATTTACAAGACTCGTCACTCTTGAGATCATCGCCTGTTACCTCGGCAGAGCCGATAGTGCAGAGCACCGTTTGCTACGACCAGAACCCCCGTGAGGAGCCGGGAGCCAGGTTTTATCCCCTAAGTTGCCCCTCCTCGTTCTCCTTGGGGCTAACCAATCCAGTCTGTTTATTGGACAAACCAAACTTGACTACTACCCTCCTCCCATCTCTCCCTTATTCTAGCACTTGAGCCCCCGGTCCGAGAGAGACGAAAGGAATGGCGTTTACAAAAGACATTCTGCGAACTGTGTGAGCATACACGATGGTGGCGCCGTTCGGTTGCCCCGATCAGGTTACCCGAGTGGAGCCGGTTCGTTAGGGAGTCCATGCCATTACTGCGAGATGGCATACGCTGGCCAGCGCGACAGCCGCGTGGCGGACCCTTTTCGAGATGTATCGGTGTCAACACACTGGACGTTTTCACTCTGCACACTGGAACGCCGCTGGCCGGAGGCCAGCCACCTGGCTGGTCGTTAAAAGCGAAAACAAACAGTGGCCTCGCCCCTTCGAATGATCACGGGAAATGGTGAGGGGGGGATGGGGTCCTATCACCACACTACGTTTGTCTTACTAGAACGGGTGTTCCTACGCCTTGAACATCGCCTCCCGAGAATAGGCTCCGTGGAAAGCGTGCATTTTTGGGACCAAGAAACACTAACCCCCCCTCCCTGCCTGCGACGCCAGACCTTAAACTACTTATGCCACGTGGCGTACAAACACAGGCGCATGTGGTCGATATTATCATTGTCGTAACAGATACGTCCAGAATCCGAATACAAGCAAAGGCATGCATGTCCTGGCTTTATTATCCAGGCGGGCACGAGAACAAAAAGCTACGGCAAGCGCCGAAGCGTCAATCTTCGTGTTCAACAACAGACACATTGTTACATCAAAACGCCGCCAATCTATCCGCATGAAGGTGTTTTTCTCAAATACAACAAAGAAGTTAATATTCGCATATTTCACCCCTTTATAGATTTTTGTGCTCACATTGATTACATCAAAGGAAAAGCTGAAGCGTCCGCTTCCCACCTTCTCACATTTATCAAATTGCGCCATTCGCCAAACAGTACACTCATTAGACGCCTCTATTGCCAAGTGATCCGGCCGTCCCTCAAATAGGCGTCTCCAGTATGGTGGTCTATTTTCCCAACCAAATTCATAAGAGCGCGAGTGTTATCGGTTCAAAGAACCGGCTTAATTTCTTCAACAGGTTCATTTTACTCCACACGTACGTGATCCCTACAGATCCTTGCTAGCGCACCCCCGCTACCACTAGAGTTGGACAGACTATCAGCACAATTTTCCTTACCTATACTCCACAATATAACTCACTATGATGTAAAAACATTCACAGCGGCTGACATGCTATATCCATGCAGTTCATGGATTCATGACCCCTAGTAAAAAAACATAAATTTTGCTTCACTGATACCTCACTATCACAAGAAGCGGCTCTTTTTAAAAATAAAAGCCATTCACGTAGTTACCGATGGCTCATACACGTCTTACGCGGCGGGAGCGGCATACATTGCTTTGACCGGAGATGAAAACAGTCATAAATGTCAGATAATTTCAGATCCTCAACGCTTAAGGCGCATACACCACAGAAATATTTGCATTTTAAGAAGCACTCTATTTCGTTTTTTAAATATAATTTTAACATGCCAGCTCAAATTTACACAGGCTGTCTATTCCTTCTAATCAAACAGTCAAGTCTCATAACGACGAAAAAATGAGGAACATCAAGCTGCTTCTTCGCCGCAAGATTTTGTCCGCCAAAACTATAAAACTATATCGTGTACCCGTTCACATGGCAATTTTAGGAAATGAACTCGCTGACGCAGCGGCTGCATCAGGAGGAATATCAGGCTACGTGCGTTACGCAGAATGAACTCAATTTCGTAAGATCTTGAATTCGAACTGGCACAATCGTTGGCAGACTGAGAAACCTGTCACATTAATTCATTGAATCCCAAGACCACACAAATTCTTCAGTGGTTCTCCCTTCCTATAAAAGCCTAACACATTTATTGTCTGCTTAAAGACACCTGCAGGATTATCTTCATTGATTTATTATAAAAACATCGGACGATTGTATGTGTAGTGCACACTGATTGAGCGAATAACACTACAATGAATGCCCAAACGTGCAACACATTTGCGTGTGCACAACCGTTATACAACACTACCCACGCACTAATATGAGCTGTTGGCCACTAAAAAATCTGGTGCATATCTACTTCAATTAGCGTCTGTAATGGGCAACTCTGTTTACGTGACATCCACATCACGCACATTAACTATGAACATTTTATCAGGACGTCGGTACATACCCCGAGTCACCTCCTTTGCCATCGAAATGTATCATAGTAATGTTGGCGTGGATGCTCTCGATTATGATCGCAGTTATGCCAACAAAGGCGGGGAAAACCTCTGCGGCTGATAACGATAGCATCACTGCTCCATTATTGACTGATAACGATAGCATCACTGCTCAATTATCCTAAAGTACACGAACTATGACATCTGCGATGCCTGTGCGAGTAATTATAACTTGCTAATTTTCCTTTGAAAAGCATGCCACTTTTCAACTGGTGCCTTGTTTAAGTTATCAGGGGAAAACAGGCTGCTCATGTTTTCTTGTTGCATCGCTGGTTGGAAGGGCAGCCCGCCGTGCCTGGGTACAGTGCTCCTGGTGAAGAAATTGATTCCGACTTCTCGACGCTGTTACCCTTCCTCGCCAACATTTTACGCATCCTCCAGGCCACTTGATCGCATTCCACTTCGCCGTTTTGCTTGTACTTTCCGGCATTCAACGGCTACGCATTTTAGATAAACACGCACACACATACACACACACAGACAAACCCCAAACACTGACTTTATGGAAATACACTGCTGCCGCATGCAGACGTACTCCTTCTAATCGGTTTATGGCTTGGAATTCCATGCCGCACTCATTACGTTTTACTGTTTTTATTTCTTTGAACAAATTGGCTTTTTAAAAAAGTAAGTAATCAGAAAAGTTTCCCCTCTTCATTTATGTTAGTGTTAGTTCTGAGTCGAAACCGTTATCTCTCATGGTGGTACGTGCTACGTCCTTTTTAATTTAGTTATTTTCACATATACGAGGCGATAAAGCACAACGTTATATATATATATATATATAAGTGTGTGTGTGTGTGTGTGTGATAATAATTCAATAGGTACAATGAGGAAACGGAAGGCTTCAAACACATTGCCCCAGCATGAATTTTCGCTCAGATTTAGCATTAGGTGGTGTCGAAATATATGGGGGGATTTTATTGTTTCATGTCACAACTTGTCAGTATACAATATGAAATATTAGAATATGACTCGCAATCGGCCAGTAAAGGGGTTGCAGGGCTTTTATCTACCTGACAAGCATGAATAAACTATACTATCATACTATGTAACTAATGCTGTAATTCACAAAGTGATGTTCTTTTAGAACGTACCGCGCACAAACCTGAGGACTGAAAATAAAGGCGCCCATAACTGCAGAAAAAAATAACAATGCTGCGTCAAGCCACGCGTGCGTTTCGAAACGTGGGCTCACGAAAGTCGGCTCGCTCATGCCTTCGTCTCTCGGCAAAACATGACGTTTACGCCCAGCGCGCTTCCAAAGTGCGTAGGGTGATAGCATTCAGCCATGACTCCAAATTCATTGGTGCAGCGTCAGCAGCAAGTTAATCTGCTGAGGAATGCATTGATGCCCACCAACCAATGCGCTCACCGGGCGAATTCACTGGTTTCACTTGAATGGGAATGTGATCTTCCCGACTGACGGTTCGCAGTTTGCCGGAATATTGGTTCGTTCCTCGTTTGAGTTTCGGTACAAAAGGCTTACGTATTCTCCGCAGATTACAGGAATCTTTCCGATGTCGTCGCTTATGGAATGTGAAAAGCTTTTAACATTTTAAGAAAGAAAAAAAAAACCTGTAGAGTGAGAGTACTTAGGCGTCGAGAATTCTCCACTGCCGCGCAAAAGGTTCAGTAAGGTTTTAATTGATATCCGGTGAAAAGGCACTTCGGGTCAGCATTCACGCACTCATTCGTCAGGTAGGAATGCGTCTTCAAGGCGGGCCAACACAGCAGCTAGTGACAGTCTAGGTGGGATGCTGCGTATTGATTTTTTTTCCACCTTTCTTTCGTATTTTCGCTTTCTGTATTACGTTGGTGTAGAGAAGCAAATAGGCTGCTGCATTTTTGGTCCGAATAGCTGCCTTAGTATTTTTGAGTACTTTTTTTATGTTAGCTGCACCATAATACAGGTTTGTGGTTGAAGCACCACCTTGATGCGGAATAAACAAGCTTGAGTAACCCATCAATGCACTTGCGCTATTTTCTTTGTCTTACTCTTTTAGTGGCCCGAAAGGATGAAGTTGCCTGTTGTCACCACTTGCAAATATCGTAATTTAGAAACTATATATGCAAGTACAACAATGGGAGCTTTTATACGCATGAACTGAACTTCTTTTTTACTTAACTGACACGCCCTGCACAATAAGAAAAAAAAACTACTGCCTGTCGCTCTTTTTTAGGGAGTCCTGCCGTACAACACACATCTTTCTTCAAAAGCACATATTACTATCTTATGACGGCAGACACCTCCACAATACTCCAGATAGGGTTACAGTGGATCCTCAATTAGTTACATATGTGACAACAGTAAGATTTTCTTTCTTGTGTAATGAATCACTCGTGAAACCATTTGAAGGAATTGTGGCGCCTCTAAAAGAGTAACAAATGCTTATCTGATACATGCAAATTTGTAGCTGATTTCTAACGCTTTCCCGCGTGCGACGACTTATCTCGTTAGCACGTTACCATTTCAGTAAAACGCCAATATCCAAAGCAGGAACTTGTATATAATGAAGTGCCCCGCCACGGTGGTCTAGTGGCTAAGGTACTAAGCTGCTGACCCGCAGGTCACGGAATCAAATCCCGGCTGCGGCGGCTGCATTTCCGATGGAGGCAGAATTGTTGTAGGCCCGTGTACTCAGATTTGGGTGCACATTAAAGAACCCCAGGTGGCAGAAATTTCCGGAGCACTCCACTATGGCGTCTCTCGTAATCATATGGTGGTTTTGGGACGTTAAACCCCACATGCCAATCAATGAATTGAATGAAGCGACGTGTATTCTTAGGGCTTGGAAATGATAAAGAAAGAACGTTGCATTTTCTTTAGAAGATTATTTAGAAATTTTTATGAACCTAGAACGCTGTTGAGAGCCTAACGTGATCCCCAGTTCCCTTTCATCCAGTTAATGATACGTGACACGGCGTCAACTACAATTTTCTCGAAGAAATATAATAAGCCTGGTTGATAATATACGATCATACGTATATTACCTCAAACTTAATTCGCGTAATACTTGTACTGTGGAAATCCATTGTCTTTTCAAGGCATGGTGCTAAATTTTTCAGATTTACGCTCATCAACCCCTCGGTTTTCTTCAAAATGTCAACTTTCCGCAATTCCTAAAGAACGTATTCTAAGTGAACTTCAACCCATACTGACAAAGTATGGTCGCGATACCGCAGGCCTGTAAAATGTAGTATTTGAAAGTACTATTCGTTACACTGTGAGGTGTTGACGTCAGAATTTGGAAATCTCCTTTTCGGACATGTGAATGCAACGGACACATTTTGTCAATGAGAGCGACAGTAGAATATGTCGCATGTGGGCTTGCATCAGAGAGCCGAGGTATTTGAACAAAATCTTTTAGTAGCGCTGAAGAAGGTGTTGTCACATTGGGAACTGATTCGTCACGACAAAAATAACCTTGAGATAACGCAAAAACATTTTAGCACTACGGAACCTTGTTGATTCATCTTGTTTTTGTTTTTTTCCTTAAAATTTGTTTAGAAAAAGGGGGGTAACGATTTAGAGTACGAGGTACTCTTACTATGGGAGAGCGTAACGCCGTCCCGTTGGCTTTATCATCAAATTAAGCAGCCAGAAACCATATTTTTCGTGCCACAAATTTAAGGTTGATGTCCTTCTTTGCCGAACTAACCTATACAATGACTCTTTCATCCCTCTAAGCAGCAGAGGATAGAACCATCTTCCTGCATCGATCTCAGCTATTACTGATACCAATTTAAAAAGTGCCATTCATGACGCGATATTTTGTTAATTTGTTTTCTTGATATTCGAATTGTTAATTTGTATAAGTGCATATTTCTGTATGTACGTTGGCCACTGCTTTCTGTAATGAACCCGAGCTCTGAAAGTATTTATGATAAATAAATAAATAAATAAATAAATTAATTAATAATACCCTTCAGAGAGCCCCTAGCAGACGTCAGAATAACAATAGCATGCTATGTCTAAGAATAGGGGACTTCAAAATTTTCTGTCACAGCCTTAAACTGTGTTTTTACAGTCATTCTTTATGACTCCTTTTTTTCCCCTTTTTGCACAAAAGCTCAACTTACGCTCTAGCCGAAAGACACACGCACAGTTGTCTGTCAATGGCTAGATGCCCTACCGGGTAGTGGCAGCCATTTTTTCTTGTCACTTGGCATCGCCACGTATGCAGCCACTCGGATGCCACTCGAAATTCCTAGCTGTTCGCACACATGTTCCACCAACTTCGAAGAATGCGGCTATAGCACTCTGCGACTTTAGCACTACTCCAGCTGCTCCATACACTCGCTTGGCCAGTGTCCAGTGCCGTGACGGTTGCACAAGCTGCCACAGACGTGCGGATGCCAAGACATTATCTACGGCTTGGGAATTAGCAACTTCCCTAGTCTCTGTGCTGCGTTTCTGGAGCCACGGGTAGCACCAGACGTGGCATTTCACCTAAGCCCTATCACCACACCTCCTTAAATGGATATGTGACATTAAAGAGAAAAGAAGACGGAGCTCTTTCTAACATTCAAACAATGAAACACTTGGCCAATGTGTTTACAGACAGCTCATCCTGTATGGCTTCCCTTTTCACGACATAAATTCAGACGGAAGGTTAACTTGTTTAATTATGAACTAGTGTGGTAATGAACACTGTGAGGTTGGGGTCATACAATACTAGCAACTTGCCTTATCATAACTGAAAGTGCCGTGTCAGTCGTTCGAGTGTTCACAGAAATTGGTTTTCGCGAGAATAGGCGGGGTGATGACCTAACTACCTGTTTTGTATGTTAGTGTGTTTTTTTGTTTTTAAGGTGTGATTCTATATGCATGCAGTAGGAGCGTATGCAGTTTTTTTGTTTGTGTGAGAAGGCGGGCAAGGCCTACTTGTTTGAAACTCGTTCAACGACAAAAATAAACAATAAGAAGCCAGGAATATGCCAACTGGACAAATTTTAGGGGAAAGGGGTGTGTGCTACGTGCCTGGCACACCTTCTAAGTTAATGAAATGTCGGGGGAGAATTTGCAACTTTTCCTGAATATGCCAGTGCAGTCACCTCCTAAAAGGGTCCTACAACGCTTTTTTTTATCATTCCGCAGCGCTGTATAGTGCACGCAGCGCTGAGTATTGAGACGAACGCAAAAAGAATTGTCGCTACTATTGCAGGGAACGAAAGTTACTTGTCTTTAAAATTCAAAACCACAACAGATAACGGACAAAATCCCTTTCACATTTCACTAATGGCTCTAATCGGCGCACGTCTCTTACACAGACATACGGGACGATTCACCTCCCGGCGGTCCTTGTGCAGCGCACCTAGCGTCGTTTTGCAGTTGTTTTGAAGATTTCCTATTTAATAACAAGATCTCTGTAGCACCTTTAAAAGTAAATAGAATGCTTTCATTGTTTTTAGCCCAAAGCAGGATTTGAAGGTCGCGAATCGGAATCCTGGTGGTGGTGGCTGCATTTTCTTTGAGGCCTGTGCGTTCTGATTTAGCGGGAAGACAAAAAAAAAAAAACCTTATGTAGTCAAAATTATTGAAGCCCTCCACTAGGGTTTCTATAATCATATTGTGTTTTGGGACGTTAAACCCAAGATATTGTTACTATTACAGAATCGTGTGGCCTATCTTGGAGTATATAAATATCGGATGCGGCTTGTAACGTGAAAACAATGAGTACACCCGAATGTCGTTTCCTCGAGATTGTTTTAAGATGTCCAATGTTAATTTCTATCTCTCACATGCGCTCCCATTTCAACAAGACTTCACTGCGAGAATGCCTACTGGATGTTGTGCACGATGCTGTGACCATTATTTTATAACGTGCGTGCGGTCCTTAAAAGACTAAACTTTCGCTTACACGTCATGCTATACATGTTTAATCATTAGAATTTCAGCTCACATGTTACGCTTGCCACACAAATTGTTGTTGGCTTTTTTGAGAGACGTCCGTAGCTTTCATGTCATATACTCAGACATTGCATAGCACGACCTCTCCGGAGAGGTTTCTGCTGCGGCGGCTACACTAAACAAAGCACTTGCCTCGCGGCCCTTGGACGCAAGGTTGTGAACGAGTGAGGCACTGGTGCTAAAGCCATACATGTCCACTACGGTTTTTACTATCACAAACTTTCATCATCCATTGACACTACACATGTTTTTACCCGCCTTAGCGCGAGGAATGTTGAGGCCCTTATGCAGCCGCTTATCACACTCATTGTCCACATCTCTAGTACCATAAACTGGTGCTCTTTGGCCATGAAATGGCCCTTGCGCCACAAAACACAAAACGTCGTGATCATCATGGCTGGCTAAGGAGATGTCACGGACATTTATTGTCATGTTGCTGACGCCAGGTCTTTGCGAGCGAATGAAATACTGTATATTTTTTATGTGTTTCCAACGTCTTCACATGCAGTTGTCCGTGAGTTCACTGCGCGTTAGGAATAAGAGCCGAGAAAAAGTTCCGCAGCAGGGCGAACGCGATATCCCGTGAAGTGAGAAGGGGGGGGGGGGGAGGTTAAAGACTGTCACCACACACGACAACCAGATGCGGCAAACATATTGGGCCGTCTTCAGCACAGCAGGGTGTGTCGAGCACAAGCTCAAACAAAATGGCAGGCGTGCAACAGCTCATCAAAATCAGAAGCGACACGGGTCTCCCTGTGGCATTGTCCTATTACGATGATGTGTGCAGACTGGTCAGCGTAAGATATATTGCGGAGAGAGAGAAGAAAAAAAGGAAAGAAAACCGCGCTTGGGACAGGCGTGGATAGGAAAAACGGTACACGACGTCAGGGAGAGAGTAAAGAAAAAAGAAAGTAAGCAAGAACGCTAGACAAAACTAAGCTGTCGCATGACTGCAGATCGAAACACTTAAAAGGCTATCTTGTCGGGATGTTGGCAAAATATCGCGGGAAATAGAGGATATGTGGGACGGCCAAAAAATAACACTAGAACCTTTCAGTTCCGTTTAGTTCAAACAAACAAGGAAGACACGGAATATGGAAGAAACAGAGTTAACTCTGTCATTCAGGCTTCGCGAAATTCCAAACCATCTCTTGCAACACGTATACAACACACACACTTCTAAGGAAGCTATTCATACACTCTAGAGTAGCAAAAAGATATCAAACTTATGTTTGTAAAAAGCTAACACGAAAACTGACATAACCAGCACTAAAGAACATGAACATAAGGAGGAAAACAGAAATTTAGGATGACAGCTTTATTCGCGCCAGACAAGGCTTAGCACTCGCCATCCCATAATTGGCGCTCACCAACGACCGGCCTGTACCTAAGGTGGTCAATCTGAACTTTCTTCGACGAGAATTTAACGCTGTGTGCGGAGAAAAGTCGGGGACCTTAACGGGCCTAATGAGCTGGAAATTGACACATGCTGTGTTCATTAGGCGACAGGGGGTCAGTGATTTGCGTTGGAAATGAAGAACTGATGTGCGAAACATGGGGTTGACTTTGTAATGAATCTTCGTTATAGAATGAAAAAAAAACTTTTAGTCCTGCAGGACGCCTTTAGTGCGTAGCAGCTATACCAACAAAGAGTATCGTATTTAATATGTTTTTTTTATTGTTTCAACTGCCCATAATTTTTCTCATACCTTCGAACTGCCAGTCGATTTCATTACTTTTTTTTTGGCTTGTATTACGATCTCGTAGTATCGTGCAAAATGTTTTTTTTATCATCGTGACATGATTATTATAATCTACCTACACTCACGTTTCTCTTTCCGAAGAAATCAAGAACCCGATTAAGAGATTTGGTTCAAGTTCACAGAACTAGAGGCGTTTTGAGGCCCTACAATAAGAGGTTGTTTTTATGTTCCCCTTATTCACCGTAATGTCTTCACTTTTGATGTCTCAGAATTTTGAACCATTTCGCTCTTATTTGTATGACTTAGGGGTTCGTGGGCTGTAAGTAACACAATGCGTACCAATTAACGCCCAAATGAACTAAAAGAAGGCGCGCAATCTCCAAAATGGCAGTTAGAAAAACTTCCAGACAGCAGCATAAGAGGATAAAAATATTTCTAGCACTTCGTATTGGGCATGACAGTAAGCATAACATCCAGTTCCTCCACGCACCGCTTTCTTCATCACAACTAAGTGAGGTCGGTAGTTCAAGTGCTGCTCTCGGAACAAATGAACACAGTCACTTTGTCAGGCAAAGGGGCACGGGGCTTATTTTTAAAGTTTTTAAAAGGGTGAACTCGCCAGCTGATTGTTATCCGTAACTAGTTGTACCACAAATACTTCCGCACAATGCCAATACACAGTAAAAATTTTTACACCCTTATGGGTGTAAAAAGGGTGTTTTCAAGATTTACACCCTCTTTGAATGAATTTAACACCCTTTTCTTTGCTGGTACACCCTCAGAGAAGGGTGTAACGGGAAAAAGGGTGTTATTATGCCGTTCGTGAGGGTGTTGAAGAACAGAAGGGTGTACACCTATAATTGTTGGAATAAAAATTGTTCCGTTTAACGTCCCAAAGTTGTCATATAATCATTAGAGATGCTGTACCGAAGGGCTCCGAAAATTTAAACCACCTGGGGTTACTTAAGGTGCACCTAAGTCTAGCTACACAGGTCTCGCACTCTTTCTCGTCCATTAAAAATGTGGCCGCCGTGAACTGCCGGGATTCAATCCTGCGACTTGCGGGTCAACAGTTCAGCACCATAAGCACCAGACCACCGGCGCGGGAGTGCACGTGCAAGAATCGAGCTGCATCCATGCTTGCAAATCAAATACCACGCATAGCGCAAGGAATGCATGCCTTTCCTAAGATAACAATGTCGCAGGGATGAAAAAAATCCAGGAAATGATTGAGGCATTGACAAATTTTACAAAACACTAAGAATAATTGAGAAAATGTAAAAGAGACTAACTTCTTCTCACACTGTATGATTCGACATGCTTTGCCACTTTATATCGTCCACATTATATGTGAATAAATGAATGGGCTACTGTCACGATCTACGGACAGCACATATTCATGTGTAGAAGCAATTGAGAAAAAAAAAAAGCTTGAATTTATTACAAAAAACCCTTGCTCGGTCAAAAGCCGTTCGAGTGCAAGTTGTTTTCACAAGATTATCGAAGACGAGACGTGCTTGGTCCAAAAAGAAAACAATGCACTACCTTCTGCAACCATGCGGGAGCACGGGAAATGGTTTTTTAGGTGAAGAAATAAAGGTCAGAGAATGGCACGGTCAGTGCACGCAGCGCCTTTGCGAAGCGAAGGGGAGAAGGGTACGAGAGGAGGAAGAGACACGCCTCTCGCCCCCCCCCCTACACACACACACACACACTCATATATATATATATATATATATATTGTGGGACACTGCGACCCACGCCGTAAAATTTGTATTTGCTATCTATTCTCTTTGACATCCCCTCGGGGGGGGGGGGGGGTGTATGAGGTGATCAGCAGGGGGCGCTGCAACCCCCGTCGAGTTAAAAAACTTACGTCGAGTTACAGTGCCCCCTCTCTATTTCTCTATGTACCTATAGGGATTTACATTGCCCCCTAAGTGACCAAGGGTTGCCCCCGCCCCCCTTCCCCCGTGGTGGGCACGCCTATGCATAGGCACCATCAATCATTGCAATAAAATTTTGTGTGTAAATGTGTGCGTCAACCATAGTACATTTCGAAGTCAAGAACATGAGTGTTTTAGGTGATTATTACCGCTGTTCTTCATTTGTTAAAAATGCATTGCACCTGCAAGCGTTTCAAACTTCGCGCTTAAGTCACGTGTTAGTTTCTTATCTCGTTCTTTCGTGAAAATAAAATTATTTTTCCTGCTTTGTTTTTATGTTATATATATTTCCGTTTACTTTTTATACTTAACCGCATTACTTAAGCATTTTATTGCGCCTTTGTACGTGTGCGGAGCTATAACCCCGAACTTGTTTTGGCGTGCTCGCTGGTATGCGCTGCAGCTTGTCGGTTCTGCATCGTTTTTTCTCGTTTTTTGAGGTGTGCTTGCGCGCTGCGTTCGTGTTTTGTGTTCTGCCGGTGCTGCCTATTACGAAGATGAACTCTACTCAAGCGAGGACGTGTGGCGTCGCATTTTGGAACGCTCGCCAGGTACGTACCACATTCCTGCTGTCGGCGCTTTGTCAACACCGAGAGCGTGATAACGACGCCATGCTACGTTTTTCGTTACATGTGGGTGATAAGTGAAGTTTTTTAACGTAGAGAACATGTTTGTGTGTGTCATTTCATCAGGATGAAGGCGTGTTTGTAGGAAGTCAAGCGTGGGCGAGCTTTTTCTTTCGATTCAAGCATGCTTCGGTGTGTGAAGCACATGGCGCGTGCCTGCGCAGTGGGAATTCGGCGGCGGATTTGTGCGAGTTGTGACGGCGCTCGCCTCTGTCGGCAGTGGTGTTGGCAGGGAGCCCTGCTCGCGATGGACCAATATTTTGGTTAAATAATTGTTGGGCGAAGACGGCGTTTGTTAGCTGTAAGCGTTGATTACGCCTAGGGCGCGTATGTTTGGATCTCTTAACTTGAGGATTTTTTTTTTTTTTGCATGCCTGTTCATATTGTGTGCTACAGGAGTCAACGGGTTAATTTGTTGTACGTTTCATACGTTGTACGTCCAAAGCAGTTTGAAAAGTTTCGTATGTTGTACGCCCTTTTTTTAAACTGCTATCAGAAATTGCTGCGGGCAGCCGAACGTATGCCGGTGTATGCATCCACGCCGGCACGCATCTTTGAACTACCGTGTTATTCGAGTTCGCGTGCAGCATGCTGCCTCGTCTTAGATACGGCTCGCAAGGCTTCCACGTATGTACGCTTACGTGTTTATGCAGTCCGTTTAGTCAAATCTGAGCTCACGTTATAGACTCGCAACATAGGTTGTCTGATGCGTTCGGAACCCATGAATTTTGAGCCGTTCGTTAAACTTGAACTGTATTTCCGAACAAAATTTTCATGGCTTATTGGGGCCGAATAACTGTAGCTTAACTGTGCGAGCCCTAATTCGATCAGAAGTTCATGCGGTAGAGCACATTTTTATTTTATTCAGCTTGTTTTCGCTATGCTTAAATTTCATTATTTTGTGGTGGTTTATTAAATTGTATGTGCCTCGCCAAAACTTTGTGTTCAAACTTCGCTAAGCAATTTTACTTGTACGAACAGTAAGAACAGTTTAGACCATCACCTCCAATGGCATTTAATAACAGATGACAAGCTTATGCCGATCTGGTCAGAAACACACATGAAAACATTGAAAAACCACACATTGGCCTCGAATAAAAGCACAGTCTTTGTCACTTGTGAATAGGGCTTTTGTGTGGGGGCCAAAACGTCATGATTTCAATTAGGGTCAGCATGTTGTTTTGTCTTCACATTAGATGACAAGCTTCAGTAAATTCTATAGGCATGCGCTACAGTTATAGAAGGGATCTGTGGTGTTTGGAGAAACAAATATATCATTTAACGCTCAAAACTTGCAATAATGTTATACATCATAGTATGCATATATAAGGCATGCACGTGTTGCTGTGAAAATGGAAAATTGGACAGTATGTTCATCTGACAATCATGAATATAGACTGCATGTTTCCAAGCTGTTGGCATTGACGCAATTACACAACTTCAGAAATCAGTCTCGTCAAACGTTTATTGTGTATTGCTAAATCGTGACCAATGCCTTCCAGTATTCTTGTTACTAGAGATCGTTGCAGAAGCTTGCATGCTTTATTGGGATATTATTTAGCTCAAGATGGGTGCGTTGTATTAGCACTTCCACATTTTTTCCCATTATTTATTAGACAGCCTGTAATGAGGGGTATGTTAGGGATGAGTGAGGGGCACTGCCTTTTTAGCCACCTGGAATCATTAAATTAACAGCCATAATTTAGCAGTGGACAATAGTAATTTAGTGAAACCAATTTTCTTCGTTATCGACATAATCGTTCTAATGTAGGCAGCCGAAAGAGAGTTGCATTAGTTGTGTTCAAACTAAAATTCGTAATATAACTTTATGTGTTACCTCCAATGGATACTTGATCGAAGTGCATACCGTCATGTACGCTCTGCCCTATTATTGAATTGGCATGTATACGCACTATGCCAGAGCGCTATTCAAGTATATTTTGTGACAGATCTGTTATGTGAAAAATGCATATTCTTTCGTAAGGTTGCAGTTATGTTCGCCAAAAACATTGAGGATGTTTTTGTTGTAGCATGTCTGGTTTTCGTACATCCTACTCTTTTAAAACAAAACTTTCCAGATCATTCTAAATTGAGTTCCAAATTCTGCTTCGCTAACAGACACATCAGTAAATTGTTTTTTTGTTTCTCTCGCAGTCTATACATGCTCGTCGTAGGAAGAGAGTGTGGGAGACGTCTGGACTAGCCCATCATCCAAGGCTGGCTCGTGGAAAATTTGACTGCTGGTGCACATCAGTGGCGCATGGCTTCTGTTTCTTCTGAAAAGCGAGCTGCAGAGAGCCACCTGGTAGCTGTATTCAAGGAGCACAAAGGTTCAGGGTGTTCAAAGTTAACCCTTGTGGTTTTCCTTAAAAGAGAAGTCAGCGCTGTAAGTTATCTATGTAAAGCCACCTCTGCTGATAGCTATGTATCGAGGAGGATGCAATGTGAGACAATAATTATCACTGTCAGCGGTGCCATTAAGTTTTATTAATCAACTTAATAGTGACCACAGCAGGAGATCATGTATGTGTTAAATATTTGAGCCAGTCACATTTCTACATATTGTCACTTGTAAGAATTCTAGCATGCCTGTGCTCAGATATCCTGCTGGAAATTTAGTTGCGGCTTGCATTATTATGTGTGCAGGACAGTGAGCACTAGCACAGACTCTGATTTCATGCATTTAATCTGACCGTCGGTGGAAGGCATGGGCAAACATTAAGACGGTTACTCTTGCTATTCGCTGGCGATAGCAAGAACCGACTGCTCGTTCCGCTATGAAGTGATATTTTGCTAAACCTCACTGCCTTGCATGCGTAATCATGAAAAGCAAAATTAAACTTTCAAACGGGATATCTAGGAGCATAAACATAATCAAAAAAGTTTTCCAAGTGGGACTGTGTAGAAACACGACTGCCTCCAACTTTTTAATGCAAACATACCTGCTTATTTGCGTTACTAAAATTTCAATATTTTTGGTTGATAGGCCAGATGACAGCATTATTTTATTACTTTGTGTCCCCCTGGACACAATCTGCCAAGGTGTTTTTCTGTTCCTAAGGCTAAAATTCAATGTAACTAGGCAGTGCACTTAAGGATGTGTCAGTGCTGCTTACTGAGCTCTTTATTGGATATTTTGTTTTTTCCAAGATCTACTGAGTGTGTTGCTCGCCAGGCTTGCATGTCATGTTAATTGATGCCTTATGTGCAATTGGCCATTTAGAAACACTTTTTGTGTTGTGATAAAAAGTAGCACATTAATGATTTTATCTTCAGTGTAACCTTCACTGAATATTCTATTTTACTATATTTTTGTCACTGTAGTTATTTCATTGCCTTTGGGAAGTTCAATTCATAAGTACAATCAAGTGTTTTCCCACTGTCGTACTTCATCGTACCTAACTTTGCCAATACCAAACCATGTCGGATATTTTACAGTGATACATACTCATGTTTAACATTGTTAATGATAACTGATAGAAGGCATACTAGAATATTGTAACGTGAGTCCTTGGATCGGAGGGTTGAATGGTGAATTTTTTCAACTACATAGTATAATCTGCTTGCTTTATTTCATGTCAAGTGTAATGAGAATAATATTTACCGAGGTTAACGTGTTAAAACCATGATATAATTATCAGGGAGACTGGAGTAGAGGGTTTCAGATATTTTGACCACCTGGGGTTCTTTAAATCCATCCACGTCTATGCAGACACGTGTCATGCATTTCCTTCTTAATCGAAATTGCAGCCACCACAGCCATGGTTTGATTTTGTGGCCTTCAGTTTAGCAGTCAAGGGTTACTTGAAGCGTATATTAGTTTAGGGCTGTGGTCTTGCTTCCATGATGCATCTTAAGCACAGCAGTTTGGTGCCAACCAGGCATCTCTACTAGTGCACTGGTGTTGTGTTTTTGCATTCGTAATTTACTGCAATATTTAACTATTTTATCACGATGCATTTCTGAGCAGCTCTGCGAAAAGTGTGCTGGTGCTTATTCCATTCCTAATTTTTTGTAAGAGGTAATGATTGTTGCATGTATTCTGAGTTACATATGAAGTTACGAATTTTCCTTTTTTTATACTCTGTAAGAGTGTAAAGCCCAACAAGTCACTCTGTTATACTTTGCATATTGTACATCAGATGGCTAAATTGTGTGTGCAGAGCTTATATAAACAGCCCATAGTGTTTCGAATGCCTTGAAAACTGCCTTAGGATCAGAAAAAACTTGTGAAGAGTGGAATAGTCTGGGTGAACAGTGGAAGTTCCTCAGATAGGCTGGCTGATGTTTCGATAGGAGGACTTATGTTCGTCAAAAGTGCCGTTTCTTCTCATCCTTGGCATGTTAGCTTTAAGGGGGTTAGTAGAGATGTCATCTCCTGGTGGTGGTGCGTGTCTTTGTTGGCAATTGCCGCCGGAAAAGAAAAAAAAACTAGAAAGCAAACAAGCGCAGTCCTCACTTCATTTCAAGTTGACTGGTAGCAATTCACAATGTTCTCGGAGGGTAGAGAAAAAATAGAAGCAAAAAAGAGGAAACACGCAAAGTAGGAGCGGTGTGCTGCCGCTACAGAGGCAAAAAAAGCGAAGAGCTTTAAAGTTTGAAGCCAGCAGACAGTCCCCGCGTTTGGCCATCACAAAGGGTTGCCGACGATAAAGGCCTATGCTGTTCTCGAACATCTATGAATGGGACTCGTAAGAAAGCGGTTACGAAAAGGCGCGAGAGAGAAGCAGGCAGCTACCTTTAAATGCTAAGATTTCAAAGGTAAGCGACAACAGATGTGTTCAGAAGAGAATGTGTTTAATTGGGAAAGTCATTGGTTAAAATATGCTTTCACTATCCCCGTAGGTGGCCCGCTCAACAGAATTGCCTCAAGAATTTGGCGGCATGTTGGCAGAGAAATAGAGAAATTCAGAATGCAAAAGAAATAAGCATCAACGAGAGAAAGGCAGAAAGAAAGGAAAAAATTGAAAAAGGCGGGTTGGAGGTAGATGACACGCTAGTGTTAACAGACGAGGAAAGGAAAAAAGAGACGCAGAGAAATTTGTGGCTTGGCAATGACTTAAGGGTGCACGGTAGTAGTGTTTTTTGAAGCGACAAAAGAAGAAAGAAAGCTGTGGTTGAAAGGTTCTGGCAAATAAAAACTTCGTAGTTGTGTGTGTATAGACACATGTATATCTATATTTATAATTTAAAAAATTTCGAGAGAACATCAATAGTACACTTGTAGTCTAGGAGCGATTCCATGTAATACTGGTTATGTCTATTTGAAGGTTGAACCTTTCTCATTTCTAAATGCTGTCGTAATTATGCTATGGCTTTCAGCGATTCCAAATTGCGACATGCTACGTTGATTCGTGATCGGTGTAGGTGCTTACATTTCTGTATCAAATGTCATTCCATGTATTTCCTCTCTCATGGTGAGCAGAAATTCGTAGAACATAAAGCTATGCTTGGTCGAAATTGTGGCCCTGTTGGCTGAAGTGACTGGCTACTGCTTTTGGTAAATTGTGTTTTGTGTCTGCACAGTGGTCGTTCGGTCTTACGTGAATTGGCTGCCCAGTTTTGCCTATATATTGTCTGCAGGTGGCGCACTTAAGACAGTATATTAGGTTGTTCGAAGTGCAGATGAAGATCGATGGGACCTTGTGAATGTAGTCAAATTTTGTGCTTTTTAAGTTGTTAGCCAGCTATATATTTTTACAGGTGGAGCATCTGGGCCGGCCACAGGGACCAGACGTCCTAGTGTTTGCTTTAAGTTTTGCGGGAATTAGAAATGCGTGGCACGTGGCATTTGCAACGCTAACTTAAAAACATGCTTGTTCACGCAAACTTAGACTAGGACGTCTGATCCCTGTGGCCGGCCCAGGTGCTCACCCTGCAAATATATACAGCCGGCTACCAACATAAAAAGCACAGCATCTGACTACATTCACAAGGTCACATAGAGCTTCACCTGCACTTTTAAACAACCTAATATACTTTTCTGAGTGTGCCAGCTGTAGAAAACAATATATAGGCGAAAGTGGGCCGCCAATTCACGTAAGACTGAACGGCCACCGTGCAGAAACAAAGCACAATTTACCGAAAGTAGTAGCCGGTCACTTCTACCAACAGGACCACACTTTCTAAAAAGCAAAGCTTTATGTTCTACAAAATAATTTCCGGTCACCACGAGAGAATAAATACATGAAATCATAATTTATACACAAATTTATGTCCCTACACCCATCAGGAATCAATGTTGCACGTGGTAATTTGGAATCGCTGAAAGCCATTGCATAATTGCGGCCATATTTAGGGACTAGAAACGTTCAACCTTCAAATAGACTGGTAATACATGGAATCACTCCTAACCTACATATTGTAATAATAATATTCACTCTAAATTTTAAAACTAATTATAGATATACATGTGTCTATATACACACAACTATGAAGTTTTGATTTTCCAGAACCTTTCAACCACAGCTTCCTTTCCTCTTTTGTCGCTTCAAAGAACACTCCTACCGTGCATCATTAAGTCATTGCCAAGCCACAAATTTCTCTGCGTCTCTTTTTCCTTTCCTCGTTTGTTAACGCTAGCGTGTCGCCTATCACCAATCTGCCTTTTTTTTTTCATTTTTTCTTTTCTTTTGTGTTTCTCTCGTAGTTGCTTATTCCTTTTGCATTCCGAACTTGCCTATTTCTCTGCCAACATGCCGCCAAAATCTTGAGGCAATTCCGTTGAGCGGGACACTTATGGGGATAGTGAAAGCATATTTTAACCAATGACCTTCCCCAATAAACACGTGGTCTTACAAACACATATGGTGTCGCTTACCTTTGAAATCTTGGCATTTAAATGTAGCCGCCTGCTTCTCTCTTGCGCCTTTTTGTAACCTCTTTCTTATAAGTCCCATTCATAGATGTTCGAGAACGGCATAGGCCAATCAGCAACCCTTCGTGATGGCCAAACGCGGGGACAGTCTGCTGGCTTCCAACTTTTAACCTCTTTGCTTTTTTCGTGTCTGTAGCGGCCACCCATTGGCAACACACCGCTCCTACTTTGGGTGTTTCCTTTTTTTTTTCTTTTTTTCTCCACCCTCTGAGAACATTCTGAATCACTACCACCCAACTTGAAATGAAGCAAGGACTGCATTCCTCTGCTTTATAGTTTTGTTTTTCAGGCTACGATTGCCAACAGGGACACATGCCACCACCAGGAGATGACGTCTTTACTAACCCCCTTGAAACTAATATGCCAATGATAAGAAGGCTAGGCACCTTTGACGAAGATAGGTTCTCCTATCGAAACTTTGGTCAGCCTATCTGAGGCATTTCCACCTGTCGGCCCTCGTTTTGGTTTTGTTGTGAAGAGTGTGTTTTTGAGAAATGGATGCTGTCTCTATTACCTAGAAAGATGCTGAAAAATAAAACTTGCAATTTTAATATGTGGTGAAGCTTCATGGGGTGCGGGCTGATCTGTTAATCATTTTTCTTCGGCCACTGACCTTACCTGTTCGAATATTGGCGGTAAAATGCTCTAACTGTAGTATGTATGAAATATCATAATAACTGTGTTCGCTTTCAGTTGAGAGAAAACCTGTGTTGTGGTACATGTACTTGACATTTATCTTACGCCAACATATGTCTGCTTTTAGGAAGTGGGAAAAGATATTTATCAATAAGTGGAAACGATGTCTGCCAGAGCAGCTCTGTTATTTTTGTATAATCAGAAAGTTTGAAATGAACTAGGTGAGGCTGAACTCGCATGGTTTTGCGATACCAAGTGTAACTGCAAATTAAGTTGCTGAAATATGTATATGTCTGCATCCTGCATGGGAAGTGTGCACTGTTACGGGTAATAATGTTTTTTGAATATAATGTGTTCGTGTGTCTACACAAATGTATGCATACCAAGCACCTTTGCTGTATCAACTCACTGAGCCGCCAATTGATATACCCCAGATGTTTATGCTATTTAACACTAAATATTTGTATTTAACTGTATAACTATAGAAGGCAGTCTAAATTTCTATAGTCGGCTTTACAAAGAAGGCTTTGAGAAATATCATTGCATTTCAGTAAGCTTGCTTATACACACACACACACACACACATTTTTTCATCCACTTTTCTTTATTCTTTCTTCTTATTTACATTCTATAGGTTCTAATAACTTCCCCTGTACATTCCTTGGCATTACTGTCTGTTATATCTCATTAATATATATATATATATATAATGAGATCAAACAGACAATATTGCCAAGGAAAGTATAGGGGAAGTTATTAGACCGAATTGTAATGTAAATGTGAAGAAATGTGGGTGAAAAGATAACTTGCCATGGACAGGAACCGAACCTGCGACCTTTGAATAACGCGTTACTCGAAGGTCGCACACCCTTTCAACACCCTCTTAAAGGGTGTTAGCTGAACACCCTACACGAAGGGTGTTCAGCAAAATGTTAGGGTGTTCAACACCCTTCTAAGTAGGGTGTATCTGAAAACACCCATAGGGTGTTCCTCTGGCGACAAGCCAGTTTACACCCTTAAGGGTGTAAAAAAATTTACTGTGTACAGTAGGAAGCCAAAATTGGAGGGCCCTTTAGCTTCGCCTTTAAGAGTTGAACGCAATAGCGATATCCGGCCCCAAGTGCACCCTTCAACCGCTAACTGCATACTTATCATTATGCTTTGTTACGCACACACATACAGACACGCGCGCGCGCACAGACACACAGTAGATTGTACCAGCGCGCGCGCGCGAAAGGCACATACGGGTTTTTGATCTAAAGCAAGAGTCGCATGGCATCCAAGGTAGAAGCCGCGCGTTTGCTAGCTCAGAGGCCATAAAGAGCCCCACAATGCCTCACAGATGGGAGCACATTATCTAGCGTTTGCTGTTAGCTTGATCAACGCCTCTCGAAGGGCGTGACATGTTTTCCGCTAGATGGACATGGCAGTCCATATTGAGAGCTGTTTGAAAGTTCCTCTGTGCTTTTAGCGGCGATGGCTGCACTATCCCGGCCTTTTTCGACGTATAGTTTGATGGCCTCCCAAATGCGCCTGCAAATCGCAGAATGGGCTCACTCGTTTTCGTCATGACACCTGTCCAACAAAATGCGTTAAGGAGACTCCTTCCAATACGTGGCATTTATGTAGTGCTGTTTTCCGAAGCAGCTGCAAGTAAGATCGTGACTTTGTGGTAGGACACCTGCTTGCTACATGAACGGCCCGGGTGCGATTCTCAATGGGACGGAAAATTTTATTATTCATTTTATTTGCTTCTTTCTCAAGTTTTCGCTCACAAGCAACGGTACTGACGTGTCGACGGCGAATTTCCGCGTCACGAGCTATCTAAAGCTATCGCGTTAAAATAAAACGTAGAGCGTACAATGTATGCGGCGTCGCCGAGGTCCGATTAGCAGCGAGGGTCCGACCCGCGGAATCATATACATGGACCTCACTGACAGCCGCCTGCCTACGCAGGCTGCAAGGCACCGAAGAGCTTCTGTACTGTTCCCTCTGCGCCCACTTAAGCTCTCTTACGCCAGGTGGCGCATCGGGCACGGCCACGCTAAAGTCTCATTCACACCGAAGGTAGCGCGGCAAAGCGGCCTAGCGGGCTTTTCGAAGCGGCGAGCTGGAGAGTGCGTGAATCTGTTAAGACCGCATGCTTCTTTCGGCTGTTCGCGTGGCTGAAGAGGTGTGTATCTCGAGCTTTCGCGCGTATCGATTTAGACAGATCAGACTCCCTCTTAATACAGACGCACTTAAAAAGGCCAAATCCTGCCGACTAATCCCCAATGCAAACCCGAGCTCCACCGTTTCTCTGCAGACCATGCTCCTCACTACGAAGACCATGCCGCACGATGAGAAACCTTTTTGCGGATCAAAAAGATCTGTACTTAGCACCCTTCTCGCGCGCCTTGTGCTTGAGGACAGCTTCATTAGCGTCCCAGACGATCGCCAGGTCGATTACCATCACCTGGTCGTCAGACTCGATAACCAAGTCAGGCTTGAGTCTGACGCCCTTCCTCGTCGCAAATCGCGGCTCCTCACGAACCGTGAGAGCCGAATTACGTTTCCCGATTAACCTGGCGACCTGTCTAGAGACGTAGTTGTGGCGCTCTGGGCGAGAAAGGTGCACCGACTCGCATTACTGACAAATGTGGAATGCAGTTTCAGGCTTCTCACCGCAACGGCGGCGTAGCCTCGAAGCGTAGTCAGTACTTTGTTTATTCGTCAACACTCGGGTTGGGTAAAGGTTAGTCCGAAAGCGGAGTCCCCTAAGTTTATCCCCATCTTTTAATTTCGAATTGTAGAAGAGCCACTTGTTGGCAACAGTCTGATCCTGATGCGTTAATATGTCCTTGTTTGCGTAGTGCCCCTTCAAACGCGCCCACCTCTTTTGTGTTCCTCTTTGGAGCACGGTGTTAACATCGGCAGCGGCCGTAATGCCCACCGGAGCCTCAAAAAGAGCAGATTTACGAATGAAATTCTTATTTAAAACAGTTTCAAATAGGCTGTCCACAAATGGAAAGCCCAAACGGAGTAGCCTAGCTAGACCCTTGAGGTGAAGTGCCTGTGAGACCCTCTGAAGTTGGAGAACACCCAGCCCCCCAGATTTAGCCGGTAACCAAATGTGCAGGTTGGGGAACCCCTCCCTGGCGGACGTAAAGACTGTTTGTTTAGAAAAAGGGGGGTAACGATTTAGAGTACGAGGTACTCTTACTATGGGAGAGCGTAACGCCGTGCCGTTGGCTTCACTCTAACAGTGCGTCGCTAGGCATTTAAAGTACTAGGTGCTCTACAATGAGAGAGCCTGTTTAACCCACTTTCGAAGGATTCCATGAAGCCCAGTGGACTCGGAAGATACATCGAGAGTTTTGGAGGAACCATAAAGGAATATGGGCACTACCAGTTGCCTAAGACAATTTACTTTCTGGAAGCGTTTTAAGGAAGCTTTGGAGAGTAAGTCCGAGAGGCGAAAAGCCTTTTCAGAGTCGACCCTTGAATTCTTATTGACAGAAAGATTAATGCCCAGGTATCTGATTGGTTCATCTCTATCCTTAGGGGACAGGAGATGACCAGCTATATTCAGAGAGGGAATGGTGCAAATGAAGCCTTTGTTTTGATGGCAGTGCCGCCATCTGAAATACTGCGATTTAGAGGGACTGATTTGACGATTAACATTGTTAAGAAAGGAAACGGTTTGATCGACTAAGAGTTGGAGGCCATGGAGTGTGTCGGACATGAGTAACATGTCATCGGCAAAAGCCATTGCTGCTAAGGACACATCTCCGAGAGGAACCCCAACACCTAAGTCGTTAAGCTGAAAAAGGAGGGGATCCAGAATACATATGAACAAAAAAGGAGACAGAGGATCTCCTTGTTTAATGCCTCGTCTGAGGGGGACCCGGATATGATCAGTTTCACTGTTAATTAAGTTTTAGTACAATTAACTTGAGGTTTAATGAGGTTAAGGAAGCGGGTGGGGACCTGGCGTGCCTCGAGAGCACTAAAGATGGCCGAGTGGGATACAGAATCAAAAGCCTTATGCGAATCGAGGCTTATGCAAAAAAACCCGTTTACGTTTGAGTTTCAAAGTGCGCATAATGCCCTGAAGGACAAGCTAGTTGGAAGAAGTACTTCTATCATCAGCAAAACCAGATTGAAGTTTATGGAAATGATTACTAGCATTAAGTCTGCGTAGCAAAAGCTTAGTGAACAAACGAAACAAGACTGGGGAGACCGAAATTGGACGAAAATCACCTGGTCCTTGAGGGTTTGCTTTTTTAGGTATGAAAACTGTGCGGCTCTGTTTCATTTCTAGTGGAACTAGGCCAAAAAACGAACCAGTTGTTAAAGATATGTTGCAGAATGCTAGGAGGTATTTTCAGTAATTCACTAACACGGTAATTCACTAACAGGTAATTCACTAACAGGCACGTCGGTAGGAAACCACTTTTTGCACATAAATTGTTAGTTGTTTCGAGAGAAGTTAGTACATTTCATATCATATGCCCGGACATTCCGTAGCATGACCTCTCCAGAGAGGTCTCCGCTGTGGTGGATACACTGAATCAAGGCCTCATGGTCCATGGACGCGAAGGTGTAAACGATTGAGGAATTGTGCAAATGCCATACATGGCCATCATCGTTTTTATTAACACATAGTTTTGTCATCCATTAACACCACACACTTTTCATGGCATGGTAATCATTTTATTACTTCTATGTTTTCACCCGCCTTAGCGCGAGTAATTTTATGGCTCTTATACAGCCGCTTATCATAATCATTGTCCATATCTCTAGTAAGACGAACTAGCGCTCTTTGGTCATGAAATGTCACTTGCGCCACAAAACATCAAACATCATCATCATTATCATCAGACTACAACAGCGAAGTCATGATAATGTCATGAATCTCGGTGACCTATGACGTGCTTATTACTTTAGGGATGACGTCATGTGTGGTGAACTGATTTTGCCGATAGTGCACGTTGAAGTCGACGATACCGACGGTACTTTTTTTATTCATTTCCTGAGGCATCTTTGAATTAGATAAAAACTTTGGGAGAGAAGGGGTCTCGGTGCCGAATGTCGATGTACTTGTAAAATTACTATATTCATGTTAGACTTTGATATCTAGAGGAAATGTAAGTATCATAGTAGCGCCATGATTGACGCAGTATGCATGCAGATACAATTTTTGTTTGTGCGTGGGTCGTCAGTGATGTGATGAGCCATGCCATGTACTCATACGTGAACAAAGATTGAGAGAACATACTTTTGATGGCTACTTATGCGTACAGAGAATCAGAAGGATAAGAATTCTAGCTATTTGGTAAAAAGGAAAGAAAGGAAGGAGCAGGAGAGAAAGGAAAGGCAGAGATGTTGACCAGTCTCGTCGCGGAAACAGAGTGTGAGGACACTGGCAAAAGGCATAAAGAACGGGCAACAAGAAATACGTCATCAGTTTTTTTCCCTTGCATGCAAACCTCACCTTAAAGAAATGTTTTTCCTTGTATGCAAACCTCACCTTAAAAAAATATTAAAGTAAAATGTACATTAAAGTATTAAAAGTATGGACATTAAAAGTATGTACATCTGTTAAAAACGCCAGCAGTGATTTATGAGAAAAAAACTGGTTCTCTACCGATGAACATTGATGGGTGCAAGGGTTTTTGTTGTCGGAAGGAATATAAAAAGTGCTTTTTTCTAAAAGAATCTAAATCACTGCATTGGACAAGGATGTGGAGAACCGTGAGCGGTTCTCCACATCTCTCACACAGTGGTGCATAGCCACCAGACAGAAGGTATGAGTGTGTCGAGTGTGTATGTGCTATCTGTAGTCTTGTAAGTGTGACTTGTGTGTAGCGTGATCTGTATACTGTGGACCAATTTCCAAGTCTCGGTTTGACAACATGCAGTTTGTTTTCTGTCTGCCGATCCCATAGGCGCTGCCAGCACGCCCTGAGCTTCCATCTTAGAAATTGTTTCAGATCAAGCGCAGGGACAGCTACAGATGTATTGGCGCCAGTGTTGTCTTGGGCAGATGCGGCCAGCTGATCCGCCAACACGTTTCCAGCGATTTCGCGGTGCCCCGGCACCCAGCAGACTACAACATGCTGTTTAAGAGCGTATATCATATCGTGCATAACAGAGTACAAGGACACAAGGACAGGGTTTTCATGTTTTCGCAGAGTTTTCAGAGCCATCACTGCGCTCAGCGAATCTGTGTATATTAACGCGCGTTGTAGTTGCAGTTTTTTAATATGTATAATTTTCTAAATTAAATGCGAAGTAAATTAGTTTTTTCTAATTTCTGTACATACATTTTCTGTCACTAAATTCACATTTGTGGGCAAAGCGCGGCCAACGTGTGGTTACTATCGGACGCAATGCCAACATCTTCACCAACACGTCATGACTGGCGTGGACTTTTTATTTACTTGATCGGCATCTTTCTAGATTTTTTGATCATAACCAAAGACGCCGATACACACGTCAGAATTTCTGCGAATTCTGTTTGTTATAGCCACATCGAAACTCAATTTTTGAAATCCTACTTGAATTTTCTACTATAAATTCCATGCAAAATAAATCAGATTTTGGTATTTCTATATAGACATTTTTTGTCACAAAACTTACGTTTTGTGGGCAACGCGCGTGTAACGTGCAGGTACTTTCCGACACGGTACCCAAATTTTCGCCCACACGTCAGGACTGGCGTTGATTTTTTTATTGTTTACTTCATCTACATCTCTCTCAATTTTTCGGTCACTACCAACGACGCCAATACAGACGCCGGAATTTCTGTGAATCCTGTTTGTTATGGCCACCACGTCTAAACTCACCGAAGAGAGCAGACAGAATCACAAAGGGGAAAAAAAAAAGAAACACTACGTCAGGCTTAAGCTTCATGGCAAGACAGATGATTACCACTGGCAGGAGTGACTTTTACTACACCTCCACAAAAGTGCGTACAAACGTTGCAACTAAAATGGCGCCACTGTAGCGCCCGTGTGCGTTTGACAGCATGTAAGAATTATCCGGAGTTATTAAGCTTTTCCAGCGACGCTACGCCACGTGTAGGAATCAACAACAAAAAAGCACGTAAACAACACTCATCTTCAGCCAGGCGAAATGTGAAAATATAGTTCATACAAAAAACATGAAGGCTGGGGGTTGGGGTTGCTAGTGAGATATAACGGAGAAGGTTGGTAGTAACGCTGCAAAAAAAATCAATGAAATGGCTGGGCTTTAGGCACATTAACAAAAAAAAAAAAGGGGGAATCGGAGTTTTCGGGAAATATTGTAATTTGCTTCCTTGTTCGCCAAGAGGGATACAAAAATAGTGAAAGTCATTCTATCCTCGTTATATTTTGTTTTCGCGTTAAGAAATGGGGCGGCTGTCTCGGGAAAGCTGAGTGCCGCAATGGAAACAAATGTTACGGGTTTATAATGGCTTCAAATACATAGGAGGAAGAAAGATGTGAACTTCCGGGTCTAATGGAAGTCTCTTAATAACCAGCGTTGAAGCTCGGGCGTCCGCTTTATTTTTCTGTCCGCGGGAAATCGACCCTAGCGCGATGCCGTTGCGCTAACCCATTTGCGGCTGGGTTTGACAGAATCGCGCCATATGAAAACGCAATGTGAAGTCCCACTACCGAGTCATTGCGAAGGATAATAGGCTTAGTGGTAATAAGAGCGCGTTGGCAGACAAGGAACCATAGACATATATAGTTGCACAGACGAGCGCTCACTTAAAACTGTTGGAAGAGTTTGAAGTGAGCGCTGGTCTGTGTATCTCGGTCTATCGTTTCTTGTCTACTTATGCGCTATAATTACCTGCATGTTCTAGCACAAACTCGCCGAAATTTCAATGCTAATAAAAGAAAATAGGTTTCGCGATTGCACTGAGAATTCACTTTTCCGAAAAGCTCTGTAGGATGTGTGTGGTGGCTCAAATATGAACCGTCATTCTTCTAAATGTATTGATCCTCACCCGCTTCATTCTCCTTCGACATCTGTGTGAATCCAACCAAGACTTGCACTGACTCCGAGATCGTACGCTTCGCAAGCTTTCTGCACCTAGCCTGGTTTTGCATGGCCTCTGCGATCGAAACCACGCTACATTGCCATGCGACTGCATAATCGGGTGATGTTTTGTTGTGTGACGTCATTGTGACACCAAGCTCATGTTGCGATGATGTCGCCGATTTTCGCAATCAGTGACGCCATCACAGCATAACTTTTTTTTTTTGCGTCACTCACGTTGATGCCGATGACCGATTTTTGCGTTTCGTAAAGCATACAAGGATTTTACCTGAAAGAAGATAAGAATTGACGATGTGTAATCTTTATAAGAGGACTTGTGCGTTTAATGCCTCAAATGCGGTTTCTGTGAAGTTAGCGTGCGGCCGTATTAGTTACGTACATTTATGCGGTTATAGGAGTCCTGTAATTGTTAAGTTAAGGAATTTGTAGGTGGCGTTATTAAGGGTCTTCAATTGAGGCGTTTTATTAGATCTCATAAAAGCTACACATAAGTTAGCAAGAACAAATGAACCACGCCCTACACTTTTCCAGGCATCTTTATCTTCTGGCTTTGTGCGTATGTGTCCAGCTTTTAGAGGTGAAACACCTTAGGGGCGAGGCTTGTCAATTTATTTGGCGTCTGTGCGCACAGCACGACTATAGCCGAAAATTAATGAGACACCAAAAATGTTTTACAAGAAACTAACATCAATCGTAATTGGGAGTGATCAACAAAAAACACCAACAAATACAAAACTTTTACGCAAGTCGGCTACTTCAACGTACACACTATTGATCTTAGGAACCAGCTTCGCCCATTTATCACGATTTTCTTCGTGCAGGTGCGTGGATTTTATTTGCTGAACTCTAACGCTTTCTTTCCCCTTCTAAAATGGCGCCATCTTAGAGCAGCCACCGCTTCAGTCTTGAAGAAAAATTTCCACTTTGGCAGTTGCTTTAGGGCTTCTTTGCATGTGTCTAATTAAACCGATCGGTTGCCCTTCTTCGTTAATGCTCAAGTGTATAAAAGGTTTCAAATTTTCATGTGATGTATTTGTTGCTTTTATAAAAGCGGTAACCAGGTTTCTTTTTGAATGGTTCTGAATACAGTGGCGAACGCCTACAAAAATAGACATCGTTGAGTTTTGATGAAATTATCATTCTTTAAGAGTGCTGCAGAATTACGCTGACGGGTCCTTTAAATTTCTATTTCAAAAAGGATCGCTGCTACCCCCCCTCGTGAAAAAAAAATGAAGACACAACGCCAATCAAGGAATACTGTCCCCGACAGGACCAGCCCTTCTAGGGCGTTAGGAGAAAAATTGCGGTCAACGGAATTACCAAGTTTGGAAGTTACATTCTGTTCTTCTTCGGAGGGTAAAATGTAGGATCCCAGTAACAAAAATATGCAATGTGGGAAAAAAGATTTTAAGTAAAAAAAGCAAGCGTCAATGCCAAAAGTAAATTGCGGAGTCACTAATCTTGATAAGATAAATGACCGAAAGAAAAGAAAGCACTAAGAAATGCGGAGGAACACTTGCACGTATGAAACGAAGAAAGAGCTGTAGTATAAAAGCCTATAATCTGAGGGAGTATTTGTAGGTGCAAATAAAGGAAAATGTGGAAGAACCAATAAGGCTCTCAGATAAAAGTCCAGCGATGAAAATCACTTTCCAAGGGGGCGCGACGTCATTTGCGAGGAATGTAGGCGTAAGCCCGTGCCGTACAGACATAGAACAAAAATTTACCTTTCACTTTTGTATTTTTTTGCTTTCCTTGCGTCTCCGCCTTCAGTTACCGGTGACACGAGAAACTGAAAGTAGAACAAAGAGACCGTTTTCATTAAATCATGTCTTAGACCAAATGGCTTAGTCGTCCTGAAAGGAGCGTAGAATATGGCCAACAAAAAATATCAAGCAAAGCCAGATGAGAAGTGTTAACGAAAATAAGATCTCAAAGGACAAGCCTATGGGATATTTATGTATATATAGTTGCGTGTAAGTGCAAGAAAGAAAAAAAGAAAAGCGGGAAAGGTATCAGCTTACAAAAGGGCACTATTTTCAGGGCTGTTATAGGCTTAACAGGCAGATTCGGACGTGTCCGGTGTGATGGAGCATTGATTCGCATTCGGAGTCTACTGGCATTCAGAACTTGGCGATTTGGGCAAACCCAGCCCTTTATACAAGGCTCGTAATGCGCTGTCTGGAAAGCCGATGGTATAGGGAGTCTATGGAGTGTGAAATGAGGCGGGCGTAGCTGATCATGCGCGCACCAGCAAATGTTTCTAACTATAAGAATGCGGAGTATTTATATAAGATTGTTATCTTTGGTTAGAATGAAAATTCAGTAAGACTTTTCTCTGTATGCAAGGGCTGTAAATAACCAAAGTTCGTGGGCAGATTTCACATACTTAGGAAATCGATGTAGTGCGTACCATACGGTTGAAAGATCAACGTGTTTTATTCACGTGCGAAACAGCTTAGGGTCGAGTTCAATCCGGTGTGCGGCGTGATCACCCTACTACGCATTCGCGTTTGCCCCGTCTCTCGCCTCGCAAAGATGACGCAGGGGGCATCTGCTAACCTACACTCTCCCCTTTCTATCCATAAGCATTCTTCCCTGCAACGTTTACAACCCCCTTGCGCATGCGCGTACCGTCTCCCTCTTTTTCATCTCCTACACTCTCCTCTCTCTCGCCTGGCAACGCCTACTTTGGCAGCGTCTGCTCTTACTGAAAAAAACTGCTTGCTCGAACTGCACTGCAAAGCCAGATAAGAAGTCTTAACGAAAATAAGATCTCAAAGGAAAAGCCTACGGGATCTGCGGCCCCCCCACGTATATATACACTAAATCTTTACCTCCAAAGTAGTGCCGGTAGAAATTTCTCCTGTGTATTGAACAACAAAAAAATCGCATCATGCTCGTAACTAAAAGCGGACTGCGGGTCTCTCTCTTCCATTGGAGTCTTCTGTCTCTCATTGCCCATCGCCAGCGATTGGCATGTTCCAGTAAGAAATACGAGTTCATCACTGCGTGCTTGGCGCTTTCCCCAGAGTTATCTCTGGCGCCGCGACACCCTGATGAGCGCCAGCGCCACCGTCACCACCAGTGTAAGCGTTAGCGCACGCTGCTTCACATCCATACAGGGTTGCCCCGCCACGATGGTCTAGTGGCTAAGGTACTCGGCTGCTGACCCGCAGGTCGCGGGATCGAATCCCGGCTTCGGCGGCTGCATTTCCGATGGAGGCGGAAATGTCGTAGGCCCGTGTACTCAGATTTGGGTGCACGTTAAAACCCCAGATGGTCGAAATTTGCGGAGCCCTTCACTACGGCGTCTCTCATAATCATATGGTGGTTTTGGGACGTTAAACTCCACGAATCATTCCATACAAGGTTCCCTTTAGAGGGAGGTGATGTAATTTTTAAGGGCGAAGCTGCTTAGGGTGTGCGTTGTTCCCTAGTAGTATGTTGTAGTAGCCACTTGTTGGTGTTAATTAAGAATTGATCACAAGATGGCATTGTGGCCCCGCCGCGGTGGTCTAGTGGCCAAGGTACTCGGCTGCTGACCCGCAGGTCGCGGGATCGAATCGCGGCTGTGGCGGCTGCATTTCCGATGGAAGCGGAAATGTTGTAGGCCCGCGTGCTCAGATTTGGGGGCACGTTAAGGAACCCCAGGTGGTCGAAATTTCTGGAGCCCTCCACTATGGCGTCTCTCATGGTCATATGGTTGTTTTCGGATGTTAAACCTCTAATATCAATCAATCAACGAGATGGCATTGTCTGTATATATTCCTAGAAAAATATCACTAGGTGGAGTTAGTGTGTTTTGTATAGTTTACGATTAAAGAGGACCAATATCACTGTTACAATAAGCCCCGCAGGGGCGCCTGCGCAAGTAGGCGTTTGGTGTGTAGCGACACCACGGACCCGAGCTAACGGGGGAGTTTCTACTCCCTCCCACGCCTAGCCGTGCGTGGCTTTGCCGTGTCCGGGGAAAAGGGGATCCTGGGGGTTGAGCCGACGCTGGGTGATTGGACCTTTAAGGCCCCCCGGCAGAGGCAACACACCCCTTTGGCCCCGGCTTCACGTAGACGGCACCCCTGGGCTGACCCATCCAGGGGAAATCGGCAGTCGCCTTTTCCTATCTCTCTCTTCCTACATCTTCGTCTGTATCTCTCTCTTTTTATCTGTCCTGTCATCTTCTCTTTTCCGTTTACTTCCGAATTTCCTGGCGGCGAGGGTTAACCCTGTGTAGTTACCCAACCTTGGGTAGTTATATTCGGTTATAGCGGCGATGCATGGCTGGCGTCTCCAAGTGTTCACTAGTCAACCTTGTAGCGTCCCCTTGTTGGGCTCGGTGGTGGGTGGCCACCATCGCCGCCGAACTTTATAGTATTTTTATGGCAAAAGCTTTTCCCCTCCTTCCTGATCGCTCCCTAAAAAGGTGGCGCACCGAAGATACTTTCCTGCTAAACACACCAAAGCCGACATTCCCAAAGTACCATGTAATTCACAGTCAAAACGAAAACAAGACAGTCCGAGCCATTTCACCTTTCCTCGTTTCCAAAACTCTCACAGAAGCAATAGGCCCAGGTTATAAAGTGACAAAGATGGGAAGTGGCGATCTTCTTTTGGAGGTACGTGACAAAGCCCAGTACGAAAAGCTGTCTAAGCTAGTAGCCTTTGGGGAAACCCCTGTTTCGGTGGGCCCACACAGGTCCATGAACACTGTCCGTGGCGTAGTTTCTGATGATGACCTTACTGAGCTTTCTGAAAGTGAGCTGCTCGAAGGTTGGCAGGACCAGAACGTGGTCAAAGTCCAACGAATAACAATAAGGCGCAACAACAAACTTACCCCTACAAAACACATTATAATTACCTTCGGAACAAGTGACCTACCAGAATCAATCGAAACCGGCTATTGTAAGCTTCGTGTAAGACCATACATTCCCAACCCTCGTCGATGTTTCAAGTGCCAACGTTTTGGTCATGGATCGCAGAGTTGCAGAGGGCGTGCCACTTGCGCAAAGTGCGCATCCATTCAACACATATCAGACAACTGCACCTCAGAAACATCTCATTGTTCGAACTGTGAAGGAGATCACGCTGCCTACTCACGATCATGCCCCGCATGGAAAAAAGAAAAACAAATAGTAGAACTCAAGGTTAAATTCAATCTCACATTCCAAGAAGCACGCCAACGTTTCGCAATACACAACCCATCTTATCCCTCCTTTGCAGATGTGACGCGCCGGGGCGCCGCGCCACATGCCTCGGCACCCGCGAATGTCACACAGTGTGTGGCCGCGGTCGTGCCGCCAGCGCCCCCGGCTGGAGCAGCCTGTACTGCTCCGCCACCTGACAAACAGGGCCGGCAGACCCCGGTGTCTGCCGAACCTGGGACCACTGCAGGCGCAGTTAGGTCCAAAAGTTCAGTGAATGTGCCTGCCCAGCAGGCACCATCCACCACCTCACAAGAGGTGATGGATACAAGTCCCACTCCTCCGGCGCCTCAGACGCCGAAGGATAGGCGCAACTCCTTAGAGCGCGCCAAAAAAGAAAAACCTCGAATCACGGGGCCCTCAAAAGGCCCTGTAAACTAACGCAACACCTCTGTACACACAGCACCACACTACATTAAAATGACACAAATACTACAGTAGAACGTCAGAGGACTGTTGAGAAACCTCGACGATATCCATGAACTTTTACACAAACATACACCTAAGGTGCTGTGCGTACAAGAGACACACCTGAAACCTAAACACACCAACTTTTTACGTCATTACGTTATCTTTCGGAAAGACCGGAATGATGCCATAGTGCCATCCGGTGGTGTTGCCATTATAGTCAATCAAGGGATTGCATGCACACACCTACCACTACCGACATCCCTTGAGGCGGTGGCTGTTCGAGCAGTTCTTTTGAATAAGCTCGTCACCATCTGCTCTCTCTACATACCTCCGCAACACCGTCTTGAAAAGCATGAATTCGAGTCCCTCATAGAGGAACTTCCAGAACCTTATATTCTCCTGGGAGATTTCAATGCACATAGCAATCTGTGGGGTGACTCTCGCTGCGATGCTCGAGGTCGCCTGATTGAACAGGTCCTGTTTTCTTCCAGTGCGTGCCTGCTGAATCGGAAAGAGCCAACATATTACAACATCGCTAACAATACGTACTCAGCAATAGACCTCAGCATAATATCCCCATCACTCCTGCCTCTACTTAAATGGGAAGTTATCAATGATCCATATGGTAGTGATCATTTTCCTATCGTTATCAGCTCATCAATAACAAGTACATGTCCTGCACAAGTTCCCAAATGGCTCACCGATAAAGCTGATTGGGTAAAGTTTCAAAAAATGACTTTATTATCTTGGAGTGACATGGCGGCATTGAGCATAGAGGATGCTGTATGCTACTTTACAGCTTTCTTGGTTGATGCAGCAGCAAAATGTATTCCCCAAACATGTGGACCGTCAAGCAAACGACGAGTCCCATGGTGGAATAATGAGTGCCGTGATGCTCGAAAAAAACAAAATAAGGCATGGAGGTTGCTTAGAGACTCGCCCACAGCCGAGAATCTTGTAAACTTTAAGAACGTCAAGTCGCAAGCAAGGAGGACGCGCCGACAGGCGAGAAGAGAAAGTTGGCACAAATTCGTATCGGGCATTAACTCATACACAGATGAGTCGAGAGTCTGGAGCATGGTTAGTAAGGTGGCAGGACGAGAAGCACATTCGCTTCCTCTAGTGAACACACAAGGGGAGAGTTTGGAAGACCAGGCAAACACTCTCGGAGCGCACTTTGAACAGGTCTCCAGCTCAACACACTATAGCGAAGCGTTCCGACGATACAAAACCGGAATAGAAAAACAGAGATTAGAGCGCAAGCCCAGAACACATGAGGCATACAACGAACCTTTCTGTTTTGCTGAACTGCAGGCCTCACTTGCCTGCTGCAATAAATCTGCCCCAGGCCCGGACCGTGTGGCATATGAAATGTTGAAACACCTGCCCACTGAAACCCAGAAAGCTCTCCTCTCTCTCTATAATGCAATATGGTCTTCTGGCGAGCTACCCTCAGCCTGGAAGGAAGCTATTATTATCCCAATTCTAAAACAAGGCAAGGACCCCGCCTCAGTTTCCAGCTACAGGCCAATAGCATTAACCAGCTGTATTTGCAAAGTCTTTGAAAAAATGATTAACAGGCGCCTGATGTACTTCCTTGAAATTAGTGGCCTACTTGACCCATACCAGTGTGGGTTTCGAGAGGCTCGGTCCACCACTGACCACCTTGTCCGTATCGAGGCACAAATTCGCGACGCTTTTGTTCATAAGCAATTTTTTCTTTCTGTGTTTCTCGATATGGAAAAGGCATATGACACTGCATGGCGCTTCGGCATATTGCGAGACCTGTCACATTTAGGTGTGCGGGGTAGAATGCTGACAGTTATCGAAAGCTACCTGTCCAACCGTACATTCCGTGTCCAAGTTGGCACTGTCTTATCTCGAGCATTTGTCCAAGAAACAGGAGTGCCACAAGGAGGTGTATTGAGCTGTACACTTTTCATAGTTAAAATGAATTCCTTGCACCTGTCTCTCCCACGAAATATTTTTTACTGCATATATGTCGATGATGTGCAGATTGGTTACAAATCTTGCAACATCTCAATGTGCCAACGTCAAGTTCAACTAGGGTTGAACAAGGTATCTCAATGGGCAAACGAGAATGGTTTTATACTCAACGCGCAAAAGAGTACTTGTGTCTTGTTCAGCCGAAAGAGGGGCCTCCATCCTGACCCCGACATTGACCTGCATGGTCAACCTCTGTCAGTGAAGACCGAGCACAAGTTTCTCGGTCTCATATTAGACACTAAGCTAAGTTTCATCCCACACATCAAGTATTTAAGGGACAGGTGCTTAAAAACAATGAACATTTTGAAAGTGTTGTCACACACTACATGGGGTAGTGACAAAAAATGTTTAATTAACTTATATAAAAGCCTCGTACGCACACGCCTAGATTACGGTGCTATAATCTATCAGTCGGCAACACCATCGGCCTTGAAAATTCTTGACCCTGTCCACCATCTAGGTATTCGCCTCTCTACGGGTGCTTTCCGCACCAGCCCTGTGGAGAGCCTGTACGTGGATTCGAATGAATGGTCGCTCCACCTACAAAGATGTTCCCTGTCCTTTTTGTACTTTTTGAAGGTGAAGGCAGACAAGAAACATCCTTCCCATTTCACAATTAATGATTTGTCTTGTTCTGGCTTGTTCGAGAACCGACCTTCGTTTAGGCAGCCCTACGCGCTGCGTGTAAGGAGCCTGGCCGAAGGAACAGGTGTGCCTCTTCTTGAACCCAGTTTGATGGCTCCTGCAACATATCTGCCACCGTGGCAGTGGCAGCTTATAGACTGTGATGTTTCTTTTGTTGATGTCACAAAGCACGCACCACTTGCACACATACATACATACTTTTTAGAGCTACAACATAAATACACATGCCCTGAGTTCTTTACTGATGCGTCAAAGTCAAACACTTCTGTGTCATATGCAGCAATAGGCCAATCGTTTTCTGAGGCCGGCGTTCTTCATCCTAATGCAAGCATTTTCACAGGAGAAGCTTACGCAATACTGGCGGTCGTAAAACACATTAAACAGGTAAAATTACAAAAGGCGGTAATATACACAGATTCTCTAAGTGTGGTCAAAGCCCTGAAAACTCCTAAAAAACACAAGAACCCAGTGCTGGTGTCACTCTACTCACTTCTGTGCACACTTTACACATCAAAACAGCATGTCGTTGTCTGCTGGGTCCCAGGGCACCGTGAAATTCAAGGGAACGTTTTGGCCGACAATCTGGCTGCTTGCGCCAATGTCACTACTGCCAATGCACCAACACCAGTCCCTGCACTTGACTTAAAACCTTTTATAAAACGAAAGCTCAGGGGGTATTGGCAGAGCATGTGGGATAAACAAACAGATAATAAACTCCATGCTATTAAGCCGCAACTAGGTTATTGGCCGCCACTATCAAAATCACGACACACGGAAGTAATACTAACAAGGCTTAGGACTGGACACACACATTCTACACATTCATTTCTTCTGTCTACCGGTGATCCACCATATTGTGAGAGATGTGGAGAGCCCCTTACGGTTCTCCACATTCTCGTCCAGTGCAATGAGCTAGATGCTCTAAGAAAAAAGCTCTTTTTACTGCCCTACCGACAGCAGCTCCCTCTACACCCTGGGATGCTCATCGGTAGGGATCCGCTTTTTAAACTGCAAACACTTTTTACATTTTTAAAAGAAGTGCAAAACTTTCACCCAATATTTCGAGGTCATCCGTAGCACGACCTCTATAGAGTGGTCGTAGCTGCGGTGACTATATCTTCATCATGGTTTTATTACCATGACATTTTGCCATCAGCTATCACCACACATATGTCACGCCACTGTCATGATTTTATTACTTTCATGTTTTAACCCGCGTTAGAGCGAGGAATTTTAAGGCCCCTTTACAGCCACGCACCATATCATTGTTCATATCTGTAGTCAATTGAAATGGCGCTCTTTGGCCATCAATTGGCCCTTGCGCCACTAAAATCTACTCATCATCATCATCATCAACTGTTACAATAAGGAATTCGCAGGATATCCACGAGTGAATGATGAGTGGGCCGGAGTGTCCGTCGGTACAATGCATGCTATAGTGTGATAGGAGCGGACGGACAGACACGGACAGACATATCGATGAACGGACGGACAGACAGACAGAGGAATAAACAGGCGGACAGACGAGGGTGAGACGGATGGACAGGCAGACGAACGGACGGGCGGACGGTTCACCCGACTTATCATCATTCACTCCGTTGATATCATGTGATTCTTATTGAGCCAGAATGATCCGAAGTTGCACTATGGGTATTAACAATACCCAAATGCGGTTGGATGGGTGTATGGATTTATGGATGGATAAATGGGTGGATGGATGGCTGTATGGGTGGGTGGATGGATACTGGCCAAAGTGCTCACAGTACGAAAATAAATTTCAAGAACTATAGGCAGGGCATGTGTCGGTTAAGGCGGTGTGATAGGATTAGCACATTGATGATGTGTAGGCGACCACCTCAACGTTTGGTGAAATATACCGATGGATGGGTGGTTGGTAAACTTCATTTCGTTAGAAGGGCTACTGCGGACTCTCCGTGTTAGCTGGCCATCGGGTTAAGGTTGACTGCGACCTATGTTTATAAAACTTGTTTAAAACGAATCTTGGATCATTGATAGTACAATGGACTTTACTATGAGAGGAGTAAACTTATTCGACTGCTGACCCGCAGGTCGCGGGATCCAATCCCAGCTGTGGCGGCTGCATTTCCGATGGAGGCGGCAATGTTGTAGGCCCGTGTACTCAGATTTGGGTGCACGTTAAAGAACCCCAGGTGGTAGAAATTTCCGGAGCCCTCCACTACAGCGTCTCTCATAATCTCATGGGGGTTTTGGGACGTTGAACCCCACAAATAAATCGAGGAGTAAACTCTTCCAGTTCCAATATTTTTTACCTGTTCGGTAAGATGTGTGTTTGGGAAAAGTGCTAAACAATTCAGAGCACTTAGTGATCTACCACGGAAGAGCCTAAAGCCGTATCCTAAGGCCCTGAGAGGACCCGACCATATGGTGTATATAAAAAAATCTATTTGCACTACGTACAGACCATAGACTATGCGTGACGAATCTGTATTCAGAAATACATTCACATTTCCACAATCGTTCATTACATCACCGCAACACAGAAACTACGCATTGGTTTAGAAAAAACGAGGAACAATTTACGGCACTTCGTACACTACTATAGTAGCGTATTAAATGCTGTAAATTATTCCGGCTTTCAGCACTCCCTTATAAGGACGTGCTGAAAGCCGTGCCGTGGGCCTCACAGTTCATGAAGCCGCATAGACTATAATTCTAGCCTAGTTAACCGCCCATTTCTATCGCATTTCGCACAGTACACTATAAGGTTTCCTAAATGTACACTAAAGGGAACTCTGGCGCTAGTGCTAATGGGAGCTGCAACGCACGGTGCTTCGGCGAGCATGGGAATGATGGGTAGTACGCGGATTTGTCTAATCTTCGTACTTCTGGCTGTACGTGTGCTCCTGTGGCTTTGAGCTGTTTTCTCACGAAACAGCAAATGATCCGCAGTTGCACTTCCCCACCTTATTCTTTTCGGCTTGCCATTTCGAATCGAATCACGAATTATATTAGGGTTCCTTCTTTGCTTCGAAACAAAACCGAAACAAAACAATAAATGAGGCCACAAATGCGATTATCCACCCGCAAGTACGAAGAAAATAGGCAAATCCATCCACTATACTCGGCAACAGCTTTTCTTGGCAGTAGAGCAAAGGCTTCAATATCACATTGCGTCAATCATACCACCAGTAAATGTAGTTCCACAATAGCGCTCGTATTTTTAACGTGAAACATAAAAAAATCCTTTATTTTGTACATGAACTATTCACAACAGGACGCAGCTTATTCACCATTAGGATATTCGTAATTCCTTTAATTTATTTGTTGTGACTTCGGGTTTTTGAACACGTGAGAAAGTCGCGCCTTTCTAACGTGCACTTGAAACGCTGTCTAAACAACCCAGCGTTGACAAATGTGTCGAACTACGTACAGTTCTCCACATCCTTGTCCAGTGCAGCGAGTTGGATGGTATCAGAAAAAAAAAAAAAACATTTTTACTTCCCTACCGACAACAGCTTCCACTGCATCCTTCTATGTTCATGGGTAGGGATGCGCTGTTTAAACAACAATCATTGTTGGCCTTTACACGGTTTTAACACTACTGAGGTGACCTGTAGCATGGCTTCCGTCGGAAAGTTGCTGCTGCGGTGGCCGCGCAGACAGCACCCTGCCATGCGGCCTTTGTGTTCAAGGGCACTGATGAGGCAAATGTGCTCAATACCATGTAAGCCCCAAAGTTTTCTTCGCTATTTTTTTTACTATGAGTATTTGTCATTAGTCTTTAGTTATTTATTTCACCCCACTCTTATACAGCCCTTTAGCATCATCGTAGTTGACATACTTTACATGTTATTGTTAAATCGCAAATCATTGCCACTCTTTCATGTTTGTCAAGGTGCTCTTTGGCCAAACATGGCCCTTGCACCGTTCAAACCTACAAATCATCATTATCGTACGCTTGCGGCGCCTGCGTTTACATTAAACGCTGATGGTGCGCCTCTATCACTTTCATCAGCGTTACGAGACCAGAAGCTCCGCCTCCGTAGCTTTCCCTTCGGTGCCAAGAAAAGTTCTCGCAGGGTACACCTATCATTCCCTTCGTTGATAAACGATCGCAGCGCCGGAGTCCCCTCTAGTTTATAAGAATTTTATTTTCAGATGTCTTACATGGCTTATGTGCACACAGAAAGATGGACAATGATGATCATATGTATGTACAGTGCAAGCTGTTATATACAGCGAAAATGACATTAATTTTGCTGGTCGTGTACAAGTTTTATTGTGACACCAATCGCAAAACCGGTGCATAATATCGTAGGGAAATAGGGCCAGGAAAGGCGCACTAGTTAGTTGCGTGTTCGCTTGCATTGGTTTTATACAAATAATGCTTCTCAAATGTGCTTTCTAGTGGTCCGTCAGGTATAATATGTTAGTATCATCTTTTATTCAGGTGATGCGCTTTACGTTTGAACATTTCATTCTTGCCAAAAACTAAATGCGTTACCGTCATTGGTGTCTATCGCAGCTGACATGTAGCGTTGCTGACCATGCGAATGAAGGTCCAGTTTCGTGCATGGAGGCAGGAAACAATTTCCCCTAAAACACCTATATATTGAAAGTAGCGACACTCTCCTCCGCGCGCGCGTTTTTCGCCGAGTTTCCTTGGATTTTTACCCTTTTTTACCCGGAACCGCCATAAATCCTCCACTTGCTCGCTTGAGCCGCATTAGAATCAATGAGCGCGCTTGCTTATTCAGCTGCTTGGCACATTATACGAGGTTCTGTCACTTGAAAAACCACCTAGGCGAAAGTGGGATTTTGGTAGAACAGCGTCGCTGATTTCACCGGTGAACCTGACGTCTTTTTGTGCCAACACCGATGCATAAAAAAACACCGATGCAAAAAACACATGAATTTTTCGTTTGAAGCTCGAGTGGAATTATTGCACGTACCTGTATTACGTACCAATGAAACGACGAGATGTATTTTATTATCACTGCGACTCGCCTCAGTCTCTTAAAATAAAAGAAAAACAAATTCACAGCATATCAATGGAGTGAAAGATGATGAGTGTGGCTAAGCGTCCGTCCGTGCGTCCATCTATTGATCCGGGCGTCCGCACGGACAAAAGCACGGACAAACGAACTCGCGGACGGACGAACGTACGAATACAAGCATGGCCGGAATCGCAGATGGAAGTACAGACAAAAAAAAGCACAAACAGGCGCACGGACGGATGGATGGACAGGTAAATGGATGAACGCATGGGTGGCTGGACAAATGAATGGTTGGCCACGCGGACGGACGCTGAGCCCCACTCATTCATTAACTCCACGGATGTGGTGTGAAAACCACTAACATCTACTTAGATTATGCCTAAGGATGGATAGATGAATAGATGTATCTGGCTATGCCTTTAGATTAGGCGGCATCTCACGCCACCTTGCCATGAAGTTAGTACTATCACTTTGTGTTGAAGGATTCGATTTCAATCGCGCCTTGATTTTAGCCACCCGTCAGTTAGCCTACTCCTGATTATTTCTACGCGCTTAAAGTCTATTTTGCCTTCACTGTCCCCAAACCTCAATGCTTTGAAAAATTCCGTGCCATTATCTTGAACTATAGGGTGGAGCCCTTTACGAAACATTATCAAATGTTCAACTGTTCAAATGTTCAACCGATGTTTCCTTTTGGCTTGGTATTTTGCTGTTGTCTAAATACTTGCTTGACAATTTTCTAGTTCGCTTCTTCCATTTAGAATCAATATTCTTCATGTACAAGTAGCTGGAAGCTTTCCTAGTCCAACGCTCCTTTCCCATTTTCCCCCAATTGCTTTTCAAATTCTATCTTGCAACTATATAGCTTCCCTGCACTCGAACGATGTCCATTCCATGTCAGTCTGTACTCCTTGATTTGGGTTGTTACCGTGTGCTCCCAAAGGAAGTCTACTTATGCTGCGTTGTTTATTTTGAATCTTGCTTGAACCTCTGATTTCATGCACAAGACCGCATTGCCGAACGTCAAACCCGGGACTAAGACAACTTTCTAAATCCCCCCCACAACGTCATACCTACTGTAGTTCCACAGTGCCCTACTTTCAATTACAGCTGCATTCCTGTTACCCTTAGTCATTACGCATCTTTCATGCTTCCTCAGGCACTCAGCCCTGTAGTTGATCCTTACGCCCGAATATTCGCATTTATCTACTATTTCTAGCATGAGTTCCGGTATCTTATGCTCACTGCCTTCGTTATCCTTAAAAACTGGAATTACCGATTCTTCCTCGACTGAACTTCAAATTTAACCTATCTCCCTCATTACCACAGATTTGTGTCAATCCCAGATGATCTTTTTTGTGTTCGGCTATTTATCTGCATACATCAGTGCTGGTAATGACTGTTCAACGTGTTTTCCTTGCTCGGCAAATAAGAGGCTAAAGCCTAGTCGACTCCTGTCGAAGTTGGCCTCTAGTCTCCGTAGATACATCATAAATAACAAAGGTAACAAGCGACATCCCTGTCGAAGCCCGTGTTGTATCTCTATAGGTTCAAATACCTGTTCTTCCTTTTTTTATAACTACATTGTTACTTTTATTGGTACCCTTTTGAAGATTAGTTATTCCATCTTCCATATCTAGTTTGTCCGGTATTCCCCCACAAGTCTTCTTGACTCACACTATCGTAAGCTCTTTTGATATCTAGAATTGTCAGCCACAGGGGCCTTTGTTGCTTGAGGTATAGGCAAATTACCTGTCGGGATAACTGGTGAAGATTAGTAGAATGAGTTCAATTAAAACGCGAGATAGTTTTGTTGAAAGGAGCTGAGAACGTTGCAGCTCCCCTCGGAGCTGATCTGTATCGGCGCCTCTTTCTGCGTGGCCTCAGAGATCAGCCTCGAGAGCACGAAAAAAGCACAAATGTTTCCCTTAAAGAATTGAACAAGACACACGAACGCAAAAGTGCGGGTGACACTACTAGACACCCAAGTCAAGAATGGTGGCCTCTACTTTTTTCTTCAGAGCGACAGCCTTAGATGTCTTACGAAACGGGAATTCAGATCATTGGCGTTGACCGTGCCACGGTTTCAGCAATGTCATCTTGCCATCACAATTTCTGGCGTGAGGTTCTTCCACGTTACGCAACTTGATGCCATTGGGCAGTGAACGAAACCGAGAAAACGGTATTCTTTTAGCGCATCTCAGTTTCAGCCCGAAGAAAACGTTACGGTCAAGAAGGCAATACAGACGAAAGTATCAGCGTGGAACTTCCAATTTTTGTTCATTACATGACCCTATAGCACATTATACAGCTCACCTTGCTGCACACACCACACCAATACCATTTTATCATGCATAAACCTGCCCGGTCAACATTACACTTGGTGAAAACCGAGAAAAGGTGCGACCTCAGGAGAATCCGGTGAATACGGCGCTTATCAGAGGCACGTGAAGCCGCGTATTGTGTTCCCTGCTCAGTTCATATATCGATTGGTAAGAAAAAAAAGATGGTTTTTGTTTTCTGTCTTCCTATATGTGAAAGTTTTTTTTGCCAATTGCTTCTAGCTTTCGCTGTGTGAAACTCAAAACAAAGCTGTCTAGGTTTGTCAAATCGTGACTTGGCACGAAAGGTTCGGCAAAGTCTCAGTAAGTATTAGACTTCGGTGAACTATATTGGCTAAGAGCTCATCCTTTAACTGAATAAGGGCACACAGACGCGGACACTAGAACGAGAAAATGCGCAGAACATAAGGTGCTTATATTATGTGCATTTTCTTGTTCTAGTGTCCGTGTCTATGTGCGCGCCCTTATTCAGTTAAAAGATGAACCAATAGCCCAATAGGCTACGGGCTGTTAGAACACAAAAATCATGTAACCCGATAGCAGTCTCAAGACTTCTTTGTTGTTTTTTGTTGCTTTCTATAGTGTTTTATTTTCGGCAGTTCGAGCGAGCTTCGTTCCTGCAACTTGTTTACAGCTTCGATGTTTGAACTTTGACATACCCCCCGGTGCCAGAGTGAAACCGTTTGCGACACCGTCTCCCATTCTGTCAGAATGATCAGTTGTCACAAAGGGACTCGCACGGAACAGTCTGGACAGTCTGTTGTCTTTAACGGTAAACTTAAAAAAAAATAATCTTCAAAAATGACGTCTTTAGGCGTAGGCGCTGAACTTGCGAAACGTGTTGTTCACCCGCCAACCGACGATTGCGTAAGCTGCTGCACTTTAACAGCGTAATAGACGAATGAAGGTAATAATAGATCCGCGAGCGAAAATTACTTCTCAGTAAGAGTTGTTCATTCCGCAATTGAACAAGGACGCTGTACTTATGTATGTCCATTTGAATATTGTTCTAAATACTTGAAATATCGTCTTGAGAACTCAAGAAATGTATCTTTCAAGAGTAGTTCATTTGATTTGTATTCTCGCCTCTTCGAAATACAAATTTATGTAGAAGGTATTCTGGTGCGACTGAGAACAAGAAAGAACGCTCCCGTCATGATTTCCTGAAGTCCGTTCTAGTTCACGTTTTCATTTTTCAACCGTATACAGAATTTCGTGTTTCTTCGACTTTGCAGTGTTTGTTTCGCGGTGCTTGTATTGTATATTATCGTGATGTTCGTCTTTTATATCAGTACTGCTCCAGTCTTCATGCATTAGCATGCTCTTTCTCAAGGGTGTCGCTTGTTGTCTTTATTATTCGGCTGAGGCATTTCTGTTTTGTTGTATTTAGTTAGCGGCGAATCTAGTTGGCGTCAACTCATGCTCTTCTCTCACGAACCGTAATACGACAGAGATTAAACGTATCGGGCAATAAGTCTCAAGTCAGTATCACGTGGAACTCCTTTTACTCGAAGAGTTGCCAATCGCTTTACCAGTAATAGTCGGCTCCACGGTTGTTACCAGCGTACGAAGGAGTTCTCTACAAAACAGCGGATCCCTTGCTTTACAGCCCAGTACGTAAGTTGTACGAAAATGTTTTCGTTTGCAACTCGAGTACGCTATCTCTGTCAATGTTTGAAAGCTCGTCACGTTGGATAAAAAGTCAGTTGTTTACTACAGAAATGTCAAAAAGAAAGCCTCAAACTCTTCTGCGAAGTTTCACCACCAGTGCCCCGCGCCAGCAATGTTCTTCCAACGCCGGGGACGAAGGACGGGTAACTACAGCGTCAAATGATGACGTTCGTGACGTCGTTCTGACGTTCCGAATAGCTAAAATTTTTGACGTTGTCGTGACATCACTGTGACGCCAGGTGATGACTTGAGTAAGTCTCCCGGTTTTAACTCGCCTATCCACAAGCTCTCCTCGTTGGCCACTGTTATCCTATTTAACGTATTGGGGAGTTTTCTAGTGGGGCCCCAAAAAATAGCGTCGATGCCACTGCGCATGCGCAATGTCCGAACTGGGTTTGTGTTTTGGGTTGGGGACCCTATTTTTCGAATTTAGCGGGAGCCCCAAAGCCTGCCCCAAAAGTTCTGGGTCAGACATACGTAACGGCACCCACTGAAGTGACGGCTCTGGGCCAAGACAGGAGTGACGCTTAATATAGGGGGAGTGTCTAAAGCGTGGCAGACCCTATTCAAAAACTCGTCGTTGCTGCTTGACCCAAAGCGTCCGTACGCAAAAGGCTTTGGGGCCCCAAATTTTTAGGCTCCCTATTCGAGAGCTCCCTATAGGGGCAGTTTCGCGAGTACGATCAAGGTGAGGAAACAAAAGCAAACACACACACATACAACGACACAATCTTGTTTTCCGAAGAACAACCGTCTTGTTATCTGCCGGGTCATTATCCTCTAGTATATGATATGGCAACATACTCGAAACAACAATCTGTCTAAATTTATTCAAGAAAAGCGGTGTTCCCGTGTTCTTTTTGGAGTCTAAAGTAAAAAAAAACACTTGAATAGTTATATTCAATTGAGTTACCAACATTCCTTCCAAGCACTGTCAATGCTGTTTAAAAAAACACATGCTTGCCACACAGACTGAGTTTCGTTCTTTCTCCATCCGAAAATTTCTGATCATCCCGATTTTCACCCCGACTTTCGCTCACAACAAAAGACGTCAACGCCAACATCGACACCGCGATTTATGCGCAACGAGTTCTTTTAGTGCCAATGCGTAAATTCAATATTAGCTGCGTCGTTGTCATTTATGGTTAAGTTGTCGCAGCGGCTGTTTTAATGATTGTAAATGTCGGGAAAAAAGAAATCGGAGATCGCAAATTGTTTTAAACAGAAACAAAAATTATGCTTCAAACATAGACTAGAATGCATGAGACTGTTCCAAACATAAAATAAATAGTGCGCAGCAAGCGCCCATGCTTGTCGAGGTCGTTAGGGTGACAGACTGCATTGATCGGAAGTTAGAGCTGAATAGGGAAGTTATGAAAGGGTTGAGTCACGATAGAAAAGTAAAAAAAAAATCAGAGCGTCAATCTCCGTATTGCAGTATGGCGAAATGTTAATGACGACAGAATAAAAATTGATTCGAGGGAGTGATCGTGGCGGAAGACGGATAATCAATTCAGCTCTGGCTTTCAGAGCCGAACTTCGCGATATAATGTGGTCCTTTTTCCCCCATTTCTGTCACTTCTACTTGCATGCGTGGCTCAAAACACAAAAGGGGGAAAGAAAATATTTTTCTGTTTCATCTGTGTGTACTAGATTTTTTCATGGCAAAATAAGCACCAAAATGTAATAACACACAAAAAGGACGCAAGATCATCGCTTACTAGCAACCGAAAATTTTTATTTCGAAACGGATACTTTTGGCGCTTCTTCGTATGTTTTTATGTTTTTAGGTTTAGCGATTGTTTCATCATGAAATTATGCCAACATGCCCTACTGAAATCTTCCTAAATATATTCCTTGTCACGTAAACACTCTCGTACATCATAGAAATGATGTGAAGAACCGAAGAAGAAAAACCAATGCTAATAGCCCATTTGGCGTTCACGTTGATACAAAGCGAATTGTAATGTGGGTTGTAGTAGGAGACCCCTGGCGGCTTTCACAGAATAAGTGAAGAGAGCAACACGGTGACATTAGTGCGATGGTTGCCGAATTTCCAAGACGAGTCTCAGAACCCGAAAAGCCGTTGCTTCGATGAACGCCCGTCGACCAATCAGCGCGTAGTGATGTGATCGAAGCGACCATAGTCACCTTTGGTGGCAATTTTGTGCACCAAATTTGCTATTTTTTTTACCCGTTTGGCGACAAAAATGTCTACGTGGCGCCATGAATTTTCGCGGGTACCTTTTAACCTCTCCTTTCACATCGCACGAGTGAATTTATTCAATAATCAATAATAAAAAATTGCTCCACAATACCACTTCTCTTCTATTTGGCAAGAAATTAGGCGATAATATTAGATATGGCTGTTTTTGCTGGCCTTGGCTTGAAATGTGGCACCTTTTAAAGTACGCCCGAAAACAAGCCCTGAAGGGACGGGGTTCAATCGTGCGGTCTTGAACCACAAATTGGAGCTTGCCGGAAAAGAATGAATCATCTGAAATATTGGTAGGCGGAAACTGAGACAGACTCAATATCCTAGCGGTGCGTTGGTTTGAGCTATATGCACGTAATACTTTGTGTATGCATACTATGTATAAATCGATCTAATGTTTATATTGGACAATTCATTACGATTAGTTGGGGCCCTCCTGGCAAAAGCCCTTGTAAACAACTTGAAATTGCGTAAAGTGTATATGTATGTGTGTGTGTGTGTGTGTGTGTGTGTGTGTGAGATGTGTGGGGGGGTGTCAAGCCTTTAAACTACACACACAAGATGGTATTCACAGATGTGAGGGCGTGTGTACCTCCGACAACTATTCACAATATCGTTTTATTCTCAATATACACCACCGTACTCACCGTACACCGTATCTCACCGTACACCAGCCAGCGCACCACGGGTTTTTTTTTTCCTAACACTTCGTCGAGGTTGCACTTCTTGCTTTCTTTTCCCCGGACTATACGACGTTGACAAACGGCTCGCTGTCGGGTGGCGGCAGCGTAGTATGTCTCAGCAAATCTCATTCGCGACACAGACCCTACTGCGCAGGCACAGTCCGCAAATGTTCTAGCTAACAAAAGAAAAGAAAAACAAAGAAAAAAACACCCAAGGTAATAATGCAAGCGTCGCAGTCCTAGCGAAGCAGTATATGAGCCTCGAAGACACTTCACAACGTTGTAATTAACAGGTCCTCCTTCACGTGTAGTGAGAGGAATGCGGCCCGCACAGACATGGTACCTGCGACTGAGTCTTATAAGTAAAGAGAAAGTTCTTGTTCTTGTTCACCTTCTACGAAGGAACGCTTCCTCTTCACCCTGCCATCGATATATGTTTGGATCATTCGTCTGAGTGTTTAGCGCCACTATTCACACGAATTTTTTGGCTGTGCGTCCCCAAAAAGATGAACATTGAACTTAACGTGCAGTCGGAAATACAAGATGTAACTCGTCGTACTTTGATGAAACTCAAATATGCACTGTTTTGCGACCTATACTCACAGCCAAAGGCATGAGGACGAAGAGAAGGTAGAGGAGAGGGCATTCCTTAAAGACCTAAGATGGAGAAAGGGACGCAAAGATGGTCTTTCACATAACGTAATAAGGAGAGGAGCACTGCGACTCTGGGGTGGGGACAATGACAGCCCCATACATTGACATGATGGGGAGGAGGAGCTCCCCCCCCCCCCCTGAAGGAAAAACCTGCACACGCATATGCCTAAGGAAATTAGAGGAGCCAAAGGACAGATGTGTCGAGACGTTTCAATGCGAAAAATATAAGTTCTGAAGCAAGACTTCGATTTGGACTAGTTGCAATAGTACAATTGCCATTGGTACTTTTGTCAGTGGTACAGTTGGTCAGCGCTCGTATGTTGCTGTGTTTCTCTGTCCTCGTCCTTCTCGCGCTGTCCCCCCCCCCCCCCCCCTAGATACATTATGCTTCGTAGAACAGTTTTATAATTCACATTTCATCAGCACAAAACACTTTACACGGCATGCTCAAGGATTCGCCCTATATATATGAGCAGTTTTAGAGCGCAACTTTTAGACGCGTGTTCCTACATTGAGTGGCGTTGCCGTCGGCGTCTGCGGCGTAACTGATAGGACGAGCGAGGACGAAAGAGAGCGAACACGGAGACCATCACTATAGCGAGCCATTGGCCTCTAGACCCGCTTTCTTGCTCCGTAACGTGTGCTGGCTTCTCGGTATACCGAGAAGCCATGCGCGTGGGCTCCTATATGCATGAAGAGCTGGAACATGCAATAAGAGTGGCATCGCGTGACGTAACACTCAAGCGTTGGTAGTTTCTGTGGCGATATGTAACGAATGTTACATTGCTATTACTGCGAATAGCCGGAACTTTACACAGTTGACGTTAACCATAGACGAAGGTGCGCGCATAATTTGCATGAGGCAGTAATGGAATCGTCGGCGAGCTTTAGATGCGATGCGTCTTGTGGTCGAGCGGCGTGTGCGGCGTGACTCCCCTTACTGCGCATGTGCGTACCCTTCCCCCTCTCCTGTTATTCACTCCCCCTCCTTTCTCGCCTCGCAACGCCGACCCAGGCAACGCGTACGCTCGCTGCCCTTCTCTCTCCTCTAGGCATAGCACTTTCTGCGGCGATGCATAAAAATGAACTCAAGCCGAAAAAAAGTTTGCACTTTTGGAGACCAAATCCAAAACTTTCCTTCTCTTCAATAATGTCTTTGTCCTAACCGTTTCATTCGTGCATTTTTTTATTTTGTTTGGATAGAATTTTTGTCCGTGTTTTTCTTGAAGTTGGAACCTCAGAAGACCACAAACGAAAAATTGAGCCAGTGGTGCAAACAAAATTTTGGCTTAACGGGGCGTCAAATTAGGTCATCAGGGCTTAGTGATTGAAAAATGAAAAAAGGGCTTTTTTATTCTTGCTTATTAATAGTGCACACAAAATGGGAACCAAAGTCTTACTTGTCAGCCTAATACTCATTGAAACAGCGTCGGTACGACTTCTCGAAAATCGCGCTTACCCGCCTCACCTTACGTGCCTCTGCTTTACCGAAGACCTCGGTTGCGCTTCGATTTTGCGACTGCAGGCAGCAGCTCCCACTACACCCTGGTATGCTCATCGGTAGGCGTCCGTTTTTTAAACTGCACTCACTTTTCACGTTTTTAAAAGATGTTCATAGCTTTCACCCAATATTTCGAGGTGATCCGTAGCACGACCCCTGTACCGTGGTCATGGCTGCGGTGACTACATCTTCATCATGGTTTTTATATCATGACATTGTGCCATCCATTTTCACGGCACGTATCTCCTGCCACTGTCATAATTTTATTACTTCTATGTTTTTATACCCTCGTTAGCGCGAGGAATTTTAAGGCCCCTTTACAGCCACACATCGTGTCATTGTTCATATCTCTAGTCTATTGAAATGACACTCTTTGGCCATCAATTGACCCTTGCGCCATTAAATACCATATCATCATTATCATCATAGTCAAGGCTTAACTATTACACGTTTTTCCAAACCGACATACGATTTTCCCTGCTCGGCTGAATTCACCTTTGTCTTTATTACCCATCACCGAAGTAGTACACCTAATTGCATGCATTTCTAAAGAATCTGCTAAAGAAAGTTTATCAGCAGAGAGTCGTCTTTTTTATACTCTTACACAAGCGTGATCTACACAGTCTTAGCCACGTCGTTTCATTGCCTGCCTCTTGCCATCCCAACAGCATCTCTTTCATCTTCACGCACAACTATATTGTTCATGCTACTTTCGAAATGATGGCGCCAAGGCGCGCCTCGGACACTATTTACGACCACTCATATCCGTCTTCCTCAACATCTCATTAACTCTTCTTATGCAAACGCCATGGGGACACTTCGGCAAGCATTCGCCAAGTCCGGAAGCCAGGCCGACATCTCTATTCATTTCGACCCTACTGATGCGCGAATAATACGAATGCCGCAAAACGTACTCAAAGGCGGGTGATATAGTCGGCAAACGAAGGCAGCACATTCCTATAAGTGTCGTTCTTCAATAGCGTTTCCTGCTGACTTCGACTCCGTCTCTCTTTCAATTAAGCCTTTTTTTTTGTTTCCTTGTTTCAGGCACTATCGTCGGCGCCGGATCTCATACATCATAGCATGTGATTGTGGCGCCACGATGGGAAGGGCTCCCCGGTAAGGAGGACAAAGTAGGCCTATGTACGGTTGGAGTGGTTTTGTGATTGGGTGAAGCGAATCAATGGCAACACACCTCTTTTCAGTTCTCTTTTGTAACGAGCCTCACAAACATTAATTTCTCGTCTCCATTTTTGTGTCTTCTTTTTATTTTCAGCAGTCACGAGCGAGAGAAATTTCTAAATGAAAACACTATGACGGACGTCGCGTAAGAACAGTTCTGTCGTCATACTGACGTCAGGCTTGTATTCAAGCTGCGACTTGTTAAGGGGACATGCAGTGCATACGAGAGGCAGAAATTAACGAGGCTGTTGTTCTGAATACGTGAATATTCAATCAGCGGAAAACTTTTTGAAACGACGCGAGCGAATACAGCGAATGCAATGTGGCGGGCATAGATAGCGATATCTCTGAGATCAATTGAAAGATGACCGCATACTGTTGTGCTTCGATGAAAGGAAATTACAAGTGCAGTATTTCTTCATCACGTGAGAACAGGAACTCGTTCGAAACGACTTTTATTGTCAGGAGATCAACCCATTATTAATTATTTCTAATCGTATGTGCTCTCACTATTAGCTACGGAAATAAGTTGGGAGAAACGTTCAATGATCCAGTATCATGATTGAAAAAAAAAAAGGTGTTAGCCCAATCCTCGGAATCTCAATAACAAAACGAGACGGAGTTGCCGAAAAAAACAACATGGAGATTGCTTTCCAACAAAATTGTTCAACAAATGTGAACAGAAAGTTTTTCTCCCCCACTGACCTTTCTCTTCAGAATACAATCGCTTTTCGGAGCAACGAATTGCGTATGTGGCAGCAATGTCTGCGGTGAGATCAGGAAATCAATAACAAGGCACAACAATGCATAAATAACAATGCATAAACGTTTTGTTCACTTTCTCCAGACGCAGGACTTTCGTCTTTCGACGACATTTGCAGTATAACATGCAGATACGGGGCCAATTTTTTTTTGTAACTTTGATGTCTGTTCTCTTGTGAATTCTGTACAGTTTGTAAATATGTTTCTTCCAGCCTTACGAGAACTTCTCCAGCGTTTGTTCTTCATATTTAAGCGACCAGAAAGTCAATCGCTGCTATTGTATCAGCGGCAGCACGTTTTTTTTCTCCCCCCCCCCCCCCCACTTTGCTATACCACCTCGGGCGGTGCGTCTCAGGCACCGAGTGGTGAGAGGTGGTTTCTTCAACATCGCAAAGAACCTCGATTTTACTGGCGCAGTCGCCAGGATCACTGTTCTGCACTCAAAAACTGCAGTAAAAAAGAAGGTACTTGAGTTAACAAACCAACAATTGTGGGCATTACATAGGTAATTGCGTGAAATCCTAGGGAACTTCTCGGTGACGTGGCGTGAAGGGCGTGGCATTTAGCTTCTCTGTATGGCTTTATTGGTGGCGCAGTGAGGGATCCCTTTTTGATGACGCTTTAACAATACCCTTTGAGCAGTCAGACATTACTGCCACCTTACCGTATTCGCAGTGCTCGTATATAATGATTCAGTTGGCTTTATTTAATTCTTTTTTTATCATCCACCATTCACGGTCCAAAGATTGCAATGATAACGGGGGCGGAGCTCCACCTGGGAGCCTTCCCGAATAACAAAAAAAAAAAGATACCATTAGTGCGAAATCGTTAAATTATCTTGCCTCTGGCATCACCTTCGATACTTCAAGCACCCGGAAAGGTCTCAGCGTTTTGCAACCTGGCATTTACTTTCTTATCCTCTTCCATCCTTCCCTTGCAACCCGGAAACTCTGAAGGCGTTATGGGATACTAGAAATACGATTAAGCCAGAGTGAAAATAATTACCTAGAAAGGAGAAGTTTGTTAACGATCCATAGATGAACGCACGCATCGCTGACCCTTGAGAAGAGCAGGCGCTCCGTCTAGTCATCAGCGACAGGTCGATGAAAAGGCAGCCAGCTCGGGAGGCTTAAGTACGACGAAGGATCGCCGAACTCTCTTCGCGCTTTCGCTGATTTTGCTCCCCTAAATGACCTGGGTCATCATCGCTAGTATTTTGCTTTAGAAAGTGGCCGTCTTCATCTTTGACATGCGAGCGACTTTTCCTAGTTCACCGAGATCTTACCCTCATAATGCTTGTACGGCGAATCATCGTACACCGTGCCAATTTCGAAGGAAAAGAATGGAACGATTGTTTTGTAGATGGCGCAATGTTTTTTACTGGCCGGCTCGGCCCGACGGCATATAGATCCAATCACGGATCGCACGGTTTTTCCAAGGCGAGTGAAGCGAGTAAAAAGCAAGCGAGTGAAAAAATATGGATGTGAAAATGAAAGGAGGCGCATGCGCACTCGCCAAGTCAGATGGCACGACAATGCAGTTTTATCAGATTGCGGTCGTGGCTCGCACGCTCCGACTTATTTTGATTGATATGTGGGGTTTGACGTCTGCAAATCACCATATGACTATGAGAGACGCCGTAGTGGAGAGCTCCGAAAATTTCGACCACCTGGGGTTCTTTAACGTGCACCCAAATCTGAGCACACGGATCTACAACATTTCCGCCTCCATCGGAAATGCAGCCGCCACAGCTGGGATTCGAACCCGCGACCTGCGGGTGAGCAGCCGAGTACCTTAGGCACTAGACCACCACGGCGGGGCCCAACTTATTTTGCAGACGGTCCTACTTTCTCAGATTTTTCTGGTTCTGTAACGTTAAACACCACATATCAATCAATACTTTCTTAGATTTTATTGATTGATACGTGTGGTTTAACGTCCCAAAACAAGTCATACGTTTTTTTTTTGTTTGGAAAGTGCTGGTGCTAAATCTCTGTCACCGGTACGCATCACTTGTCATTGTCTTTAACAGTGTTCACAATCCCTATTTTTCTTGATTTTGGAAGGACACCCCCTACACACAAAAACTGACTGCGGCGTGGCAGGGCAAACGCTTGAAGTTCCTGAATGGGTCAATTCGCAGTGGTGACACTATCATCATCAAAAGTAGCATCACTATCAAGTGATGCGTTTTTCGCGCAGTCCTGACTTGTCAGATGACTTTCTTTAAAGCGTCTTGGTAACTACCCCCTCCCCCCTTTTCTTTGTTTGGTCCCACGACTGTCTTAACAGACACTCTTCGAGAATCCACGTGTTTTTATTTTCTTTGTTTTAGGTGTCATATACGCGGCAATCGAATACTTGTAATGAAAAATAAAAGGACACTCCTCATTTTTCAGAGTGAAGGTTAACAGCATTGTTCAGGGTAACTTTACACTGTAGCAAAGCAAAGTTCCAGCAAGTTGTGTGTCACTTGTCGTGTTCTGAAGTGTCTCTGAAGAACTATGTCCTACCTACACTTCACAGCATACGCACGACGCATAACTGCATTTCTGCCCAAATGCTTTAGATGAAAAAGACACTCAGACAAAAGCAGAGCCCTTACGCCTAGCTTCAAGGAAACGGTGTTTGGCGTGTTGCCCATGAAACTTCGGTCCTTCAAGCTATACTTCCTGTTCCTCCTTCGACCGGAAGTAGGCTGGTTTTTACGACGTGCCGCAAGGTGTCTGCAGAAAGCATTGTTAGTGTTGGGGATATCTCTTTGTGGTCTGAGAGGCCCAAGTTACGAGCTGTTGCTCGCGTGAGGTGGGAGTGGGTGGGGGCACATCTTAAATGAGGCGTCTCACCACGAAGTCGTTAATCGAGACCAGAAGGGCTGCATACTTCCCATCATTACATTGGCGTTCGAGGCTTGGCACCAGAGGCACAGGCAGTTATTTGAGCTATCGATATAATGAGTATGATGCGGGCACCATTGTTCGATGTTTGTTAAGACCTTCTGTCTGCTGTACGCAACAAAAAAATATGAAGGATAACATGCGCAGTATATCATGTAGACTATATAGAAATTAAGAACTCATACGAGGGTCATATAGAACAATTTTTGGGCGGCGTGAGTAGCTGTGTGTGTGTGGGGGGGGGGGGGGGGAGGGGGGGTTTGGGTGTAGCCAGCAGAGGAAGCTGAAAGCTGCTGGCGATGCCGGTGCAACACTCGAAAAAGGGTGGCTCCATCCTGGGTATAGCAGTCCCATTACGGTAAAGAACAATTGAACAAATGCCTTCAGTGGCGCCTTTTGTGTGCAACGTCAATTCGCGTTGGATGATTAGAAGTGATCTATAATGTTTGGAGCCTTACACTGCGGCGTCTTTTAGAGGCTTAGGCAGTTAGGGACGCTGAACCCCGTAAACTAAACGAACAGGTCTTAATGTTATTCTAATTACTGAGCACTCTGAATTAATATTATTATTGTCATTGTAATTATTACTATAGTCTGTTTGGTCGTGGTAGTGTTCTTCACTTACTGCGAGTGAGGCATTGAGCTTGATGCGTGGTCGGGGCGGATTGCAAAGACCTCAGAAAGAAGCACGCCTAATTTTTCTCTCCCTCTCTCTCTCACAGACCCCCCCCCCCCACACACACACACGATGTTGTGTGTCTGAATTCGCGTGCTTCTTTCTAGTATATTGTGCCCAGATCACAGATGAGGGCCCGCGAATTCTCCTCTCATCTCCAGCGGGCGGCTTAATGAAGTAATCACGACCGAGTCAAGGTGCGCCTGAGTGATGCCGACCTGCGACGCCGGTCGGGGTCAAAACCATGTCGTCCGCCCCATTTCCGTCACGCCACGGTCGGCGCGGCTTTTCTGGAACCGTGCCGCGAATACAAGGCGTCCCGGCGGCCGCGCTATTTTCGGACACCGCGTGACAGATTCAAACTCGGGGAGAGGCTAAAAAGAGACAACAACCCGGGCCCACCCCGCCGCCTCCCGTTCCTCGCTGTGCGCAACTTGCTTGACGTACTACAAGACGTTTTGTGTGTCGCGATTCCCTTCGTTCGCCGCTGTATACGCAGAGCCCGGTATGCTGGCCGCGGACACAATTATAGCCCGCGCCACTCCAGTTAAGACAAAGGTGTATGAGTGTATGCACCTGGCGACGGCAAGGCGCTGCTTCAGATGAGCCAGGTGAACCCTCGTACTTGACTTATGCAGCATCGGCAAGATACTGATGATACGCAAAATATATATATATATATATCCTGGGTTTTCCCGAGTCGATTTCCTGAGTCGGTTTTCCTGAGTAGATAAACGCGCCAAGAGAACGAAATATTTCGCTTACGTACGAGTATATGTGTTTCGTGCCGCTTATGTTAGCCCATATATTTTTGAAAATTGTACAGAATAACCCGTTTATGTACGCCTGTCTTTCTTTCTGTTGCGTGTGTTCACCTCTGCAACTTTCTCAATTTTTTTTACGTGTTGCACTTATGTACTAAATTGGAGAAAGGTGTCTTCTGGCCCTGCTTCTTTAATGGCCGATAGAGAAGCAGCATAAAGAAAGAGTATCATTCCGCGGCAAGCCATAGTGTGTGAGAGACTACGGAATTGGAATCGGAATTTCTTAGTAAAGTTCACATTTACTGCACAAACGTCGTGTACAAAACGAGGCCCTGTAGTTAGCACATATAAAGACCACCTGTACAATGACCGGAAAGCTCTGCTGGATTATAGGGCTGCCGTCATCAAATATAAAACCAGTTTTAGTGAGGTTACTGATGCGACATATTATTCGCTGAAGAATAAGTAACTCAGCAAATAATTAAAAAAAACAGCAAAAAAAAAGCAATTACGGTTACATGTGTGCAAAAAAAAAACACGACCAGAAAACCTCAAAGTGGCATAGATAATAACCACTATTTACATATAAGTGTACTATAATAAGCAATAACTATGTTGGTGTCAGGTCCGTGCTTGAAAAATGTATAAGGATTTGCCATAGTAATTTCAAACGATAGCTTTCTGAAAATAGGCCGATTGGAGCGCCGTGTCTCACAATTCAGTGCCTTATCATCTTGAAGTTTCTCTCACGAATGTCTATATTTCCTTTTCTTCAGATGCGGAGCAGCTTAAGGCAATGGCTTTGTCCATACACGCACGCCCCCTAACCCACTTACTTCTCTCCTACATCCCCCCGGTCTCTTCCGAGTCGGCGGCGATGGCAACTAAACGCTTTCTCAGTACACACGATTACTTCGTAGCCATTGATCCTTAATTCCGCGGCGCTCAGTGTTTTTGTGAGACGGAGCTTATCTGCTCAGACACAGACACACCACAAAGAAAAAGACGACACAGGGAAGCCCTGAGTAACAACTCATTTTATTTCGGGAAATGCCAATGCATATATACCTCCAAGGCAGCCATTCATACCGCACATGGGCCACGAAATCGACAAAAAACCCACACAAATCAGTAATCTGAGATTAAAAATGAAGCAGTGTATTACATGCGGGAAGAAGGGAAATAAAACTCGGATGAATGCAGGGACAGAGACGTGTCACGTATGCAAAGATGCGCACTTTTTCTGATACAAGTTTCCAAAGCCAGCAGCGCGTGCTCAATGTTGCTCCTGCCAAGGATCGATGTCCCTTTAAATCGTGCCTGACAAAGGAGCCCATCTTGTGGCACATATTACGCGTGCTGCGATTGTGAGGCCCGATTGGAAAGGACGTCGATCCTTGGCAGGAGTAACAACGAGCAAACGCTGCTGGCTTTGGAAGCTTATCATATTAGAAAAAGTGCTTTGTTTCGTCTCCGTCCCTGCACCCATTCGAGTTTTATTTCTTCTTCTTCGCGTTTGTAATACACTGCTTCATTTTTTAAACTCAGATTACTATTCTGTGTATCCCGGCTGCGGTGGCTGCATTTCCGATGGAGGCGGAAATGTTGCAGACCCGTGTGCTCAGATTTGGGTGCACGTCAAAAAACCCCACGTGGTCGAAATTTCCGGAGCCCTTCACTACGGCGTCTCTCATAATCTTGTGGTGGTTTTGGGATGTTAAACCCCACATGTCTGTACTATTCTGTGTGCTTTTTTGTCGATTGTGTGGGGCATATGCCGTATGGCTACCTTCGAGGTGTATATGCATCGACTTTTCCCGAAATAAAATCACTTCTTAGTCAGCGTTTGTGTGTGTCATCTGTTTTTTTTGTGGTGTGTCTGTGTTTGAGCTGTAAAAATTCTGCGATAATCTTGAATGCTATCTACCGTGTTTTCTTGTGCTTCGCCTTCGAATAGTGCACTTCGCCCTCGAATAGTGCTTCGTGCTTTAATGTTACACAGTTAAACTTCCGCAATGCTGCATCGTCAACACAGGACCAGGGTTAACCTCGAGTCACATGTGAGCAGCCTGAAATGGCGTAAGGACCCCGGAGAGGGTTTATTTATGTCGCCACTTTCATGAAACGCCACCTGGAGAAAGTACTTTAGCCCCTCTTCTAAGAACCGCAGCTTTGAGAATGACGCGTGAATTGCCTCCATGCTGACTCCAAAGGACACACAGCTCTCCCAAGTCTCGGACAGCCCCCTATATGAGCTCTTTCGTGGTGATTAAAAAAGAAGTCGTTTAGTGTTTGAAATAAGGCCAGGTCGCCATAGAACGTTTAGTTATAAAGCGAGATTCAGTAAAGAATAACAGTCCGCCTCGGTAAAACAGTGGCTCCGGTGCACGGCTGCCGAACTAAGGGTCGCAGGTTTGATCTCGGCAGTCGCAGTAGCAATTAGATAAAGCTGAAATGTTACTCTCGTAATCACGTGCTAGTTTTAGGCCTTAAAGCTGAGACATTAGTATCATTATTGGAGAAGCACCAGTGCTCATACTGTGGAAAAGCAAAGCTAAAGAAGCGACGGAGCACATTCTGATTCAGTGTGGAGGCGTACACCTCAGTGTATACCGTTGGGCGCGACCCTATTAAGCCTTGGATCTTAGGGCCATATAAGTGGAACTAAACACGGCTGCGATAAAAATAAGAGGCAGTGATTTGTGTTCAAATAATACACAGCATAAATTCCGCAATGCTGGATCGTCAACAAAGTGCCAAGGTTTAGCTCAAGTCACGTGTGAGCAGCCTGCAATGGCTTAAGGACCTCGGTGGCAAAAAACTAAAGAGATTGGACAAAAATGAATAGTCGTGAAAAAAAGAAAAGTCTGCAGTGAGGGGCAGAGAACTAGGCTGCGATTTTTTTGCTATATTAATATCAATTTATTTGGAGTTACAAGGCATGAGGTTAACATAGGAAGTAAAAAAAAAGTTTTATTGGAGGCGGAAATGCTGTAGGCCCGTGTGCTCAGATTTGGGCGCACGTTAAAGAACACCAGGTGGGCGACATTTCCAGAGCCTTTCAGAACGGTGTTTCTTATAATCTTATGGTCGCTTAGGAACGTTAAATCTTGCGTATCAATAAATAAATTCGCTCTGAGAGAGAGAAATTTTCTGGCACGTTGCGACAATCTGACGACTGGCCCCTCTCTGTGCCGAAGTTTCTTGAACACCGTCGTCACCTTTCATGAGCTCGAAAGGCAGTCAAAGCCCTCTTGAGATTTTCGAGGACTACGGACCTATGTGAGCGCATTTACCTTTTGTGTAATGCCACCGATGCGTACGCGTTAGCCCATTGACTGACAATTTTTCGTGTGTTTCTCTTCTCACTCTATCTCATCTTTATACTTCCCTTTCCTATTCACCCAGGGTAGGGTATCAAACTGGGCATGTGCCTGGTTAACCTCCGTGCTACTCTCTTGCTGTTGTTCCTTCCTCCCTTCTTAGTTTCGTCAAGATGGAGTGCTGCTCCAAAGTATAACCAAAGAAAATGGCGCCGAAAACGTTCTATCGCGTCTTGGCGATCACCCAAGTGTACCTGCTAGGCAGTCTATTTGGTAAAACAGTTTGGGTTGATGAGAGTTTTTCTTTTTCTCTTGAAAGAATGATCATCTGGTTTGTATTCCCTATCATTGCTTCCATATTATATGGTCGCCATTTTACTAGGGCTTTTTCACGTACCACTGCAAACATAATCATGCTATTACGTAACTTCTTTCCACTCAAGTGTACTATCCTACCTCAGGGAGCAGTCTTTCCATACCAGCGGAATTAGGATTCATTCTGAATTTTCATTCATTTTATGCCATTATTTTTAGTTTCCTCCTGCCACCTTTATACTCTGCCACATATATTATTCACGCCTATTTCTACAGTATGTTACCATGTATTAGTGCATTGTGTTTGTAGTTTTTTGCTTTTTTTCTTTTTTTTCTGCTTGATATTTGCTCTTTTTTTTCTACCCTCACATAGTAATGACCGTTCGTTCACCTTTAGGGTGAAATTATGAATGAAATGAAATGAAATATTGTGATGTCGTGCTCACAGTGAACGCCTGTGTTAATGCGAAAGTATATAACTATGAGAGTGACATGAACTGTCATTCTCATGATTTTATAACCTACATATGAGGCGTTTTCTTTTTCTAAAAGAGCCAAATGCACTTTGAATGAAACTGGGAAAAACAAACTTTTTTTCTGCTGACAATAATGTTAAGCCTGATCGAACTGTTTTTTGCCAGTATGTTCCTCTCCCCTATATACCAATAAATTGGTATTTAGGGGATAAAGCCAAATATGGTCAGTATTGTGGGGTAAAGTTTTTATTTGGCTAATATATATTGAAACATTTATTTGGCCACGAATTAGCCCGTGAAGTAAGTGTAAAAGGGTTCGAATGTACGGTATAGCAATATTTTGCGATGGAATTGACATCATACTTGTCATTTGGGTGCACGTTAAAGAACCCCAGGTGGTGGACATTTCCGGAGCCTTCCCCTACGGCGTCTCTCATAATCATATGGTGATTTTGGGACATAAAACCCCACATACCAATCAGTTAATCAACATCATACTTGTGCTTCCGTCGCTGTCGTGCTTCAACGCATGGGCGTAATGGCGATTACTATACTTGAGGAGTGAGTCGTCGTTCCTGGCACGTGAGGCACTATTCGGGACTGTGATCACTGTTTCCTTGTTACTCGCATCGAGTTGAAGGCCTTGAAAAGTGTTCAAGTTAGTTTTATGCCATGCCATTTCTGACCACTTCTTCTTCTTTAGGGAAATAAATGGACGCCAGATATCTTTATTTCATACCTATTTTATTTCAAACATACCGCGTAAGAGTGAACTTCCTACAAGATACGGTTGCGCTGGAGACGAAACTAATCATTAAGATGCTAAAGGAAGTAGGCAAGTCAGCTTCTTACTCTCTATATCGAATTTTGTCATTAAACACCACGTCCTTCAGTAAATGCCAACTCGTGCTAGAAAACCTAATTGGGCAACGTAAACACAATAACAAAGTAACTAAGACACAAATGAACTATTTTGGGTGTGACCATGTTCATTGTTTTGATGCCATTTGTTAGCGCAGTGCTGATTTAATAAGTGTGGCTCACTTTGATGCGAACTGTTGGAGTACTCGGCTCATTTTTGATTACAAACTGCCTTTTCGAGCTCATGTTTTAATAAGGAATTGCCCCGTTTGTAATATAACTGTTTTGAAAATTGAAGATATACGTAGGCATGCTTTACGTTCCACTGAATTTTATCCTAATGCATTCTGCATTTCACTCAATTAAAAAAAAAGAAATGCCTCATATGCTACCTACCTTTGGCGCTAGGAAATTTAGGCCCCTACACTGCCATTTAACGTAATCATTCTTCACACTCGTCATCACTCATTAAATCTCTTTGGCCATCAAATCTCCCTTGCGCCAATGACGACATATGTCATGAAGGAGTGGGCAAAATTGTAGACGACACTTACTGGCTTGTGGCCGAGGGACCTCGCAAGAGGTGGAATTGTTTTCAATCCACACCTTTGTTAGCCTGCAAAGAATACGCGCAATCCAACAGGGCAGAGTGAGTGGACAAGGGCAAAAAATGATGCAAGCTCATAGCTTTCCGTGAGCGTCATCTTTTGACCCTGTTTAGTTACGTTGCACTTTTTAGAGCGCACCTCTTAGGTGCCCGTTCCTGCACTGAACAAGGGATTGTCGCTGGCGTTGCCGGCATCGGTGTAACCCGTTGTCACGAGCAAGAGCCCGCAGAAGCAAAGAAGATGAGGAAGAGCGGACAAGAATCACCTTTGGTCCTTTATCTGCTGTAGAATTTCTTTTTGCTGATTTTTCAGGAGCCATCAATGCCGATCTCCGGTCCCGGGCAAGACTCGTCCTGGTCGGCCAGTCACCGGGCCGAATCGGTACCATTGAAGTGTTTCCTCAAGAATGCCGTAAGTAGTTTAACTGTCGCGCTTGAGTCAACTAATGGTGGAGCCATTCGGTCGAATGAAACGGAGGTGTTTCAGGAAGAGCTTCGCAACATAACCGGGCATTTTCTGGACATCTCAGAGGTGAGGCGCTTCGGCGAGACTGGTATACTACGCAGGTCTTCATATTTTCAATGCTTAACGGAGTTACTGGTCTTCACGAGATGTGCGTTCATTGCTGTTAGCGCTTTTATCCCCCCTCATCTTGCTTGCGTGAAGGGCATTGTTCGCAGTGTTCCGATTAACATTAGTCCTGAAGCATTCATAAAGCTGGTCTTTCCGACTGGGTGGCATCTGTCTACAGATGCACCAGACCATTCGGTGATACGCGGGTGCCTACTGAAAGTGTCATTGTCACCTTTGCCGTTCTCACACTCCCCTCTGAGCTGGAGACCTGGCATTAGTTATTCCGCGTGGAACACCTCGCCCACTGCAGTGCCGTAACTTCTGGTGATTTGGATACAGCGCTAACGCTTGCATGTTTTCATTGAGATGTCCGTAATGTGGTTGGTTACATGCCACATCAGAATGTCAGGTAGACAACTGCAGGTATTGCCTATGTGATGGAGCACACACAGCCACGGACAATAGCCACCCTGCTCGTGAACGTGAAACAGAAATTCTGGATATAGTGGAGAAACGCCGTTCTTCTCGGTCTGAGGCAACATCTTTCAGTAAAAAGCGCGAAGTGGGGTACGCCGCTGCTAGGCCACGCCAGTGTTGGTCCATCGAAGCAACGGTCGCTTCCGCAGTATCAGGAACGATACAGATGAAGCTATGCCGATGATTATGAAACGGCTTTTCAACACCTTTGCTGAAGGTTTGAGCAAGATGCTCGCTGCCAGGTTAAACAGCCTTATTCTCTGCTTTTATGCACAGACTGCCATGGTTCAGGATGCAGCTGGGCACCTCGGCAATGAGCAAAACATTCGGTGTCAATGTGTTTTTTGTTTTCAGAAAAGCTCATCAACTCTAAAGTCGCCGATCCCTGCGATGCCCAGTGGGTCATTTGGTGACATGAGACTTGGTAATATCATTCACAAGCGATGCAGTGCTCTATTGTCTCCAGCCCAGTCGGCAATGCCAAACCACCGAAAAAGGTACTACGAATGACAACAACGAGCAGGACGTGTAGCGTTCTGCGGTTGAGTGAACTATATTAAGTCCACCAAAACCCCTGTAAAAGTTCCGCAGTGAAATTACCGTCCCGTAACTTCCGCTTACACAGATCTTCTTGATCTCATACAGGAAACAAATCCTAATATAGTTTTACTTCAAGAGTCTTGGCTTTCAGAAAACCAAAAATTTACTCTCAATAATTTTCGATCTTTTTTACTGGATCAGCCAGGTAGAGGTGGATTATTGGTCTTAATCTCGTTAAAAATGTATCATCATGTTATTGTAACTTTTGAACATATTTGTCCAGACTGTTCACTTTTAGGAATAGATTGTTTGTTACCCAACTCCTACAGGATTACGGTGATCAATGCATACTTTCCAAATAGAGTAAGATGCACTGGTCACCTATATTGTTATAAAAAATTCTTGTTCGAATTCAATTTTATTGGCTTGATAGGTAATTATCAGTGCGGATATAAAAAAAGTATGTTCAACCACTGACCCTTTCGTTCGACTAGAGCATGAAATACGGGAAGCATTCCGATAAAAGCAGTGCTGTCTTGCTGTTTTTTTTTTTCGACTTAGACAAGGCGTATGACACTACGTGGAGATACAGAATTCCGCGAGACCTCACCAATACAGGAATTCGTGGTAAAATGATTAGCTACCTATTGAATTTCATGACCAACAGAACATTTCTGGTGCGTTTGGGCACTGTGCTTTCACTTACGTTCCTCCAGGAAAATGGCGTACCACAGGGCTGCGCTCTCTGTACATTGTTCATAGTTAAAATGAATTATATTAATAAGGTTATACCTCACACAGTTATGCACTCGCTGTACGTTGATGACCTTCAGATCGCTTCCCGTGGCTCGAACCTGAGAGAGGCAACTACAACTTACCACGAAGAAATTAAAGCATTGGGCTGTCATAAATGGTTTCCGATTCTCAACACAAAAGACTGTCGCTGTCTTATTTACAATGCAAAAGGAACTTCGTCCTGACCCAGTTCTGACGCTAAACAGTATTGCGGTGACGATAAAGCATGAACACAAATTTCTATGCGTCATGTTCGACAGTAAACTCGGCTTTCTGACTCGTATAGATACATTAAAAATCGGGGCAACTAAACTCCTTATTATGATGAAGATATTGTCTCGTAAGCACTAGGGTTCTGACCGGTTATGCCTACTCAAGGTGTAACGCTCTGTTGTACGCAGTTTTTTTACTATGAGTGTGTTGTTATGGCTCGGCAAGAGAGTCTTACACAGTGGCGTACCAACTCTTTCATAAGGGGGGGGGGCAGCCTATGTCACTCGTTAGTAGAAATATATATATATATATATATATATATATATATATATATATATATATATATATATATATATATATATATATATATATATATATATATATATATATATATATATAGGCAGGCATGGTGGTTGAGTGGCCGTAGCGTTGCATATAGTCCAGTAGATCCTCCGTGAGTGGTCACAACGTGGTTTATTTCGACGTTTCGGCCTAGTCTGGCCTTCATCAGGATTTATGAAGGCCAAACTCTAGGCCGAAACGTTGAAATAAACCACGTTGTGACCGCTCACGGAGGATCTACTGGACTAATATATATCACGCTTTTTGAGAGAGAAACAACATTTATTAAGAGTCCGGCAATAATAAATTGGGGCGGGCTTGATGTGGTTTTTTTTTAAGGCTGAATTTTTTCAATGTAGGCAAAAATGCTGTGGGCTCAGATTTGGGTGCACGTTAAAGAACCCCAGGTAGTCGAAATTTCCGGAGCCCTCCACTACGGCGTCTCTCATAATCTTATGGTGGTTTTGGGACGTTAAACCCCACAAAACTAATCATTCCACTTGATGCAAGATTTCGACAGCTTACCGCGCAAACATTCTTAAAACTCTATGGTGCGGCCCTCGCCTGTTGGCGGACAGGTTTCATCAAATATCCAGTTTCCTTTTTTAAGCGCCCGTGGTATCGTTATCAAAGACCCCAAGTAATTTTGGTCAAGTTTCTGTCATCAAATCGCTTCTTTCCAGCATTTATCTCCCCAAAAAATATGCTCGGTGCCAGTTGATATAGTTTTCGGTAAAATGTTTCCTAAAAATGCTAAGTTACTTCCAAAGTTTGTTCTTGAGGGCCTCCTTCAAGACCATTTCAGTCATTTTCCTGCTTACGTGGCTATTTCGTCTTGTGCAAAGCAAAATCTTCAGAAGCCATGAGTAGCCATTTTTTCTCTTAAGCTGAATTGGTCTTTTGCTCCCATTTCACGACTTCATGCCATTTTATCTGGCAGAATACTTGGCAATTACCCCGGCTGTTTTAAAACTACGTTTTCAGCAATAGAAAGCTGTCATTATTTCGGATGCCTTTTCTGTTCGTACACATTTACCATCCGCAAAGCAGTCTCCTCAGCATATTTTGGTCTCTCGTACCACGTAGTCGATCAAAAGTTCGGTTTCTTTGAATGCCCGGGCATGCAGGAATTACACTAAATGAAACTGCTGACTCGCTCGCTTCGGCGTCTTTAAATTTCTTGGTGGTACTAGTAGCTCCACAGTTCTTTTATTATGGCCGAACGATTCAAACACCTGTTGGTCTTAAAAACAACGAAACATGGCTCCTACAATCGATGAATTTCGGCACTTGCGATTCACTTGGAACACCGCAAAGTGCCTTTCCCATTGTTCACACCTCTACTCTACTGAAATGGCGCTCTTTGGTCATCAATTGGTCCCTTGCGCCACAAGATACCAGACATCATTTTTTCATTCGTTGATACTGTCAGCCCTTTGCGGGCTGATATAATAATAATAATAATAATAATAATAATAATAATAATAATAATAATAATAATAATAATAATAATAATAATAATAATAATAATAATAATAATAATAATAATAATAATAATAATAATGATAATAATGATAATAATGATAATAATGATAATAATCATTCCCGTCAATGTGAGGTGCTAAAGGAACACGGGCACTTGGGGTGCTTCGTAGACTCAGCAATAAACGCTCTGGTTTACGTCGTGATGTGCTGGTCATGATATATTGTATGTACGTTCGCCCAATATGGGAGTTTGACTGTGTCTTATTTTTTAGGGCACCCGCCTACAATATTAGATCACTGATGCTACTAGAATGCGGAGCATTACGTTTATGTCTTGAGCTCCCTAAATTTGTCGCAATTAATATTTTATATATGAAAGCGCGCCTGCCTTCTCTTCGTGCTATGTTGCAAATACTAGCAGTTCATACCTTCCTAAAAATATATGCATCTTCACAGAGGAGGTCACAATATATTTTTATTAACGAGCATACGTCCTTTTCTTAACCAGCAGAGGCGTAGATCAAAGCGTCCACTTGTCATCGTCGTACACAAGCTCTTGGAAACATTACAAGTTAATCTTCGTGAGGTACTGGTACTAAGAACACCCATTCAAACAATGAAAGTAGAATTTGACAATATATTTTCTAATAATTGCAAAAATATTCCCAGTAGATACCTAAATTTTTCTTTTAAAGACCATCTGACAAGATTAGACATGACGATAATAAGAGCAGCTGTGCTTCAGTTTGCGAAGAGAAGGCAGGACCTAGAATGGCATCTTCAGTGTAGGATTGTTTTTTTTTTCTTAATTTGTTTACCCGACTTTACACCTATTTATCACGCGGAGTTACTTTCCATTCTTTTAGCGTTACGGAAATCGACTCAATCAATAACATGCCTGTGTGTAGTTCATTACTGCGCCTCATATGTCCAGTGCTTTAAAGGTATTTTACGCCCTTGCCACAAGACATTTACGACTCATTCGCTTGTTGTGGATGCCAGAGCATAAAGTTTTAACCCTAAGTGAATATGCAGACGCACTAGCAGTGACCTCATATAATTATTCTATAACTCTATATTGCCGACGCTAGCATTTATAGCTGTGGCACGCTTTGAAAAAATCGTCATATCAGGTCATTTCAAAAAGTCTCGCTTGGCAACATATCATTTTTCTCAATTTATGTATTCCTGGAAAAATCGATGGTGCTCTTCTAGAATGGTGGAGACATCAATAACGAGACTACGTTGCCGTGTCTCCTTCACCCCGCCCCCCCCCCCCTTAATTTTATCTACACAGGTCTGGTCTGGCACAGTCTCCCCTATACCCCCAATGCAACGAAAGTGAATTCCTTCATCATTTTCTCTTAACATGCAGGTTATATTCAAATCAAAGTAAGAGACTGTTAGAAGAACCTCTCCGTGGGTTGGCTATAAATTTATCCCTTCCAGTGGTCCTTTCTTTTGGAGCAACTGAAAAGAGATTTAGCCACAGGAATGTCTGCGCGGCCGTATGCGATTTTCTAAAAGAAGAAAAAACGAATAGAATGTTAAGCAGAGGCGTAAATTCACTTTATTTCAAACCATATTAGCTTGCTCGTTTTTCATTACCACAATTTAGTCTATCGTTTACGAATTGGTTCTTTGTTTAAACATCCTTATCTAAATCACCCGGCTGGTAAAACCGTTTGATCTCACAAATGAGGCACCATTCGTTTTATGGCCGATCCCCCATGGTAGGTTCCACCAGTACTATGAGGAACAACCAACCAAACTTCGCAAGCTTTCGCTGTATAGTTCTTCGGTTAAATTATTATCTTCACAAATCAGAATTTTCATCAACTAACCTAGGTACACCATTCGTTTTATGGCCGATCTCTGGTGGTGGGTTTCGCCAGGACTCTCAGGAACAACCAACCAACCAACCCTCACAAGCTTTCGCTGTACAGTTCCTCGTTTAAATTATCTTCACAAATCAGAATTTTCATCAACTTTCATCCCCCTTTGTGGGTGTGCGCCAGAGTACAGTCTGCAATGAACCGGAAACAAGAGATAATTTCTTTCTCACATGCCGCCGTTTCGCCTAAGTACGCCGAGTAATTCTTCCGAGACTGACTGGTATAAAGCGTGGCAGTTAATACATCCATCCTTTTTTTCGTATGGAGCCAGTTAGTTGGGTGGGGCCGCAGTGCTGATCTGTCAGCGCTACCTAAATTCATTCAGGCAACTGGAAGGTTACGGTGCTAGTGGTACCGCGAGGAGAATCCTATTTTTGTCCCCCTTCTTCCTTTTCGCTGATTTGTTTTATATATTCTGTTTTATCAAATTCTTTTGAGCATTTTCACCTTTTTTCTTTCTTTCTTTAAAAGAACGTTATTATTGTTCTTATCTGTTATTACCTAATTTTTCTCTCTTTTAGCAAGCATTGTATAAAAAGTTATATTATAAGGTGCAGTGTGGCCAATCCTCCTTGTGGATATGAGCCAAGATCTTTCAGGTGACAAGACAAATCTGCGATCAGCACCTGAGGAGCGACGAGCTGGCATTGTCGACGTGCATTTGCAAGGAGAAGGTCGCATCGCCAGCAAGCGTACTGGTGACGGGAGCGTCAGGACAGCGACTCGCAACTTGTGACGCGGGCGTCCCGAGAACTGGACAGAGACCTCGGCCTGCTGCGACGAAGGCTGCTGTGAATGCAGTAGCCGCTCACAGCAACCATCGACGTTCCTGGCACAAGCCCCCTTCGAAGCGAGCCGGCGAATACAGTCCTCGGATGGCCACGTCAGCGCGCAGCACCAAGTATCGCCTGCGACCACTAGGCCCAACCTCGGGAGGCTTCCGCCACGTCAGCACCGACATCAGTTGACGACGACGATGGGCGACTACGTCAGCAGCGGCAGGAACAGCGACGTTCGTAGAGAACGTCGAGATCCCCGACAGGTGCCAGACACGACCAATCAGGACATTGGCGTCAAGATCATCTGAGCTGAGAAGTAAAATCGGCCCGAATCTTCAGCCCAACATTGGCGGTAGAGATTCCTGACGTTGACTAGGACGGTTTACTGTAATGGCAGTTCGGTTTACTTTAGTGGTTTACTTTAGTGGCGTGTAAGCCTAGCGCGGCTTAGTTATAATTTGAAGTTATTATTATTGGTTTTGCACCTTTGTATATCAGAATGTGTCGTGTGTGTGTCTGTTTGGTTAATGACTTTTGTCGCTAAACGAGTCATATCTCAGTTCATCACCCGCAGCAGCAACCCGTAATCCATGACAACCATAGAGAAAACGAGGATGAAAGAGAGCAAATGCGAAATCTCTTCATATCACGTGCCACTGGCCTCTGATCTCACTTTGTTTCTCCGTGCCCCGTCGCGGTGGTCTAGTCGATACTCTGCTGCTAACCCGCAGGTAACGGGATCAAATCCCGGCTGCGGCGGATGTATTTTTGATGGAGGCGAAAATGCTGTAGGCCCGTGTGCTCAGCGGGGTGTACGATAAAGAACATTAGATAGTCGGTATTTTCAGAGCTTTCCACTACGGCGCCTCTTATAATCATACGGTGGTTTTGGGACGTTAAACCCGAAATATAACTCGAATCAACTTCATTGCTCCGTAACGCGTGCTCCCGTGATATTTTTATCGAGACAACCGGTCATTTAACGTTGATGCCTTTCATGATTGCGTTCATGATTGCGTTTCTTGATTGCTTTTCATGATTGATTGCTTTCATGATTGCGTTTCATGAATGCGTTCAGCAGTCGGTGTTACCTACAGAAGCAGAAGTGCACGGTAGGTTACTAATGACTTGGGTGATGACACAATACCCGGCATGGAGGAAGAACTTTGGGAGGAAGCACTGAACAGTATGAAATGAATTAGTAAATAATGAATGGAATGAAGAAGGGAAGGAAAGACAGGAACGAAGTAGGAGGAAAGGAAAGAAAGAAGGAAATAAAGGAAAGGAAGCACAGATAAGAAATGCAGGGGCCAGACGTTCAACTGGCCCTTACTTACCATTAAGTGAGGAACATACTCTTGGAAGATATATTTTGCTTCAACCTCCACTGGGCACGTACGGATGTTCTCGCCCACAAGCAATATGTCTTCGGCTCTTTAGTGATTTACAACGACGAAATATCCTTATAATAACGCGCTAGCCGGGAGACGCCTAAAGCTATCGCTCAAAGGTGGCCGAATCTGAATTGACTTCCCCCGCTTCGCAAAATGGCGTCTCCCCGGCATAAGACGAAACGTGTCTCTCTGCAATATCAGATCAACCGAGCTCGGCCTTCACGGCGAACGCATTAGGGACGCAAGGAGCCTCTTCACGGTGACCCAGCTCACAGCGCGCCCCTGCGAGCAAAAGGGTCGCAGGTGTACGCACAGTGACTGAAATAAAGCCAAGGATGCATGATGCAGGCCTTATGCTCGCGAATACAGCGACACTACGGCAGACTCCCAAAGCGGCAGGAGTTCCGCGCAGTAGGGCGAGAGCGTTGAGTGTTGGTCATGTCTACCGAGATACGACGTTGTACTGCAGCCAGCGACGCAGCTTTTGTGATGGAAATAACTGGCTATAACTCAGGTTCTGCAGAGTCAATGACGTCAGGTTTGCTGTTTTTGAGTTAGACGTTAGGCGGCCTTAAGTAATATGGTATATACGCGTGCGGCAAATGAAAGTAGGTGTTTTTTTTTCTTGACAAGAGTACAAATAGATCATCAAAACAGAACACTTTACACTATCTGGAATGAAGGTTCATCACTGCTTTCCCCCCCCCCCCCCCCTCCCGTCTACCCCTCTGCACCATGAGTGCGTCTATGCTTTCACATATTGTGCCAAGCAAAATAAGTGAAACAGTCATGTTTCGTTTGATTTGCTTCGACTAAACTAGGAAGAACAATACTAACTTTCACTTTCTGCGAAGCAACACAGCTTTACACAGGTGGTTTTTGTAAGTTGTTACAAAGTGCGGCAGAATGTTTGGCCATACTGTGTGAAACGACGTCGAAATTCTTGTAGGAACTGCCTTAATTATGCTTTTATTGAGGTGATTCTACTATTCGCTGGTTTAGTGCACGTGAAATATCCAGCGTTTGTTTGCTTGCTTGTTCGATCCTTTTTTTTGTGGCTCACACCTAATAAAGGTGATAGGCCAACAAGCCGGCGGTACAGCTTAATGAAAGTCAGTACCTTGAGGTTATCGAAGCTAGAGAAATAAGGTTACTTTGTTTTAACTTGGTGGTATTAATTTGGCACAATGTGAAAAAAGAAAAAGAAGAGAAATAATAGAATTTGTTGAATAACTGCGGTGTAATCGTTATATCAATTTCTTCTGAAAGTTAAGTGATTGCAGTGTAATAGTTGAATATTAAATGTTGGATTGGCTAGTAAAAATGTCTCAGCAAAATAATCTTCCTCTGTTACTTAGGAATTCGCAGAGAGCCTCGCAGATGTTCTTGTCGCTGAGTCCTGATGAAGTAGCCACAAAGGAGAAACTATTAGGAGTAGTGATATTCCTAGTTTTTTAAATGAATTTTTGAAACAATTTCTTCTTTGATATTTAAAACGGTGACATGTGAGAAGAAAATGGTTGATATTTTCGGGTTCATTACAGCGTGAGCACAGAGGGGATGGCACCAGACCAGACCTGTTTAAGTAGAAGAGGTGGTGCTCGGCAACGTAATTTTGTTATGGAGACTTCCAATTTACGCGTGGCACACCATTGATTATTCTATGCGAAGTGTGGGTGCAAGACATCTGGATTGGGTTTTGTTATTTTTCATGAGTCTTCGAGAAGGGAAAGTTTTCTGAGCCTCGCTGCTGTTACATAAGCTGTAAAAGGCATGATAGGCACAATCGGAAGACCAAGGGCTGCTCGCACGAGTGAGTCAGCCATCGCACAGGTATCGATCGTACGATGGCGTGCATATCATTCGCACTCTACGAATGTTTGCTGGGATTAATGATTTAAAAGTTTCTAGTACTGGCCATGTTTGTTTTTCATAATTAGTATTTTTTTCTTCTTTTCATTGGAACAGTTTGCGCACGTTATTAGTAAACAAATGAACTTGGTAATGATGCTCTACGGTTGGTCGCGAATGCCCAAACACAAAAAGACATTTATTTTTAGCTTTGCACCTTGTGTAGCATCAGCAATGGTCATTCGAAAACGCAGACCTTACAAGCGTAACTCAAAGGGCAAACAGTGGTGCAAGTCATCATTGAAGGTAAAATTAACATCTAAAAACATAATACTTCCCTGCACGGGAACTTCGAATGTAACTTCTAGTCGGCAAAGGCACATTTGTAAAAATGTGTTTCCCCAGCGCATTTAAACACTGGGTTACAGTGAAGCATTCTTTCATACCATGGGTTTCTTTCCCTGGTGACTCGGGTGCCTTGATCGTGATACGCTATTGTTCAACCCTTGAATCTTGAAGTTTATAAATTTCTCTGCACAAGGCGAAGTATGAGAAAGTGGTTGATGACGGTTTGCTTTTTTTAGTTTCAGGTGGTGCCGTGAACGATATCCTGGCACGTGTCACTCCACCGCACGATTTGAGTCATATCGGTGACCTTTGAGAATGTGACGTAGAATAATGGACCGCACCAAGTACCGGTGCCCCTGATCACTCATGTGAAGATGAAGAGGTGGATTACTGTCCTCGTGGTTCCGCAGTCGCATCGTCATCTTGATCCTCTGCAAAATGACTGGAAGAGAACGATCTGCCAGCCTCCCATCATCTGTCTCAAAGAAAAAGAAACTGGCGCCAGAACAGCCCCAAAATTATGCCAGGAGAAGTGGTGTTTCCCAGGTTTTCGACAGATCAACGAAGGGGCTGCAATGCAAGCGCTGTTCTCCGAAATACAACACGTTGAATTCTGTTGTTTCAATAAAATGCGTGGCGGCACTTTGTCTGAACAAAAAAAGAATTTGGTTTTTAGGATTTCACCGGCTTTGAATCAATATCAAATGTGACACGAACAACGGTTGTGTAATACTTGTGTATTTCTCCAATGGTTTGTATAAGTTGTTTCATACTGATTTCAGAACTCATTAAACTAGTTATGCTGTTTTTTTTTCATGTGCTTCTACGCGTGGGCTCTTCAGGGTTGAGGTTGGTTTGTGTGCCCGAACTTTAGGGCGCACAATTAATTCTGGCCCCCATGAAAGGAAAAGGTAAATTTATCGTTGTTAGAAAATTTGAATTTAGATTTCTTTAAAATTTCTCAGAGCGTTGACAAAATTTATTTACTTCAATTTTGCGTCGCATTGGTGAAATCTTTGTGAAGCTTCAGCCTCTTGATTTCTTCAAATTAGCTAGATATAAAGGCTGACTACTTTTAACAGAGGAAAATATGCTTTCAGATGGCATTTTTTCTTTACTCGGGGACTGATATTGTGAGTTTAATGCGTGCCTTGAGTGATTGCTGTTTTGTTTTTCTCGTTTTAGTTCTCCTTTTTCTCCTCAACTGTACAAAGACTTTTGTGGGAGAAATGAAACAAATTGCGAGTTTTCGCAATACTTTGTGTTTTGTGACCATCGATTTATTTATTTATTACATACAAATACTGCAACTTCATCCAAAAAAACTTTGCAGGATGGGATACAAATATTTGATACAAAAAGTAGGGCAAACAAAAAACAATAAAAAACAAACTACATGTGTTAAAAAAATCTATGCAGATATAGATAAAATTGTGATAACAACTGTATTTAACGTGTGGCTTCAATTTCCGTCCTGGTCATAACTAGTGTCAAATACAGTCAATTCGAAACTCCCGTTGAGTAATCAATTTTCTCAGCACTCGGAGAAATAGCTACGCTTGCAGAGGGCTGGCAGCAAGCGCAAGCAGAGCGAGCTTTTACGATTTCGACATCCTGGCCGTCCAGGAGACTAAGGTTAACGGCAAAGAGAGCGGGAGCATGGTGCGTCCTTTCACGGGTAGATATGTTGTCGTGAGCCGTGCCAGGGGGGTGTGATGCGGGTTCTTGTTGCTGATTTGTTTTTCTCCCGGGCTGAGCCTCAGAGAGTTTTGTTAATAAGGACAAAGCCGTTCGGTTTCCAAGAAACACACAAAAAGTTTAATTGAAAAGTAAAAAGGCAAAGATTCCTCACAAAACAAAACACTTAATAAACAGTTGACTGGACATGACGAAACACATCTGTAAACACCCAACAAGAACGTTCAAAGTCAGTAACTAAACCTAACGTTCGAAAGGGGCTGAGTGATGGGAGTAGCGCAAGAGTATCGGTGCAGTCTCACCCACAAGTTGGTTTTCGGCGGTGATGAGAAACCGGAACGCCGTGACTCCTGCGTCAATGCGTGGGCTGGACGAGGACGAGGGAACGCTGGCTGCTGGCGACACGTCGAAAAGCCCTACCAAATCGTGATGGTTTCGGCTTGAGGAGCGTGGACACGTCGGAGACGGGAGAACGCAGGCTGGTGGCGACGCGTCCGGGAACTAGGGTCGACCTAGTCAAGCAGCTGGGCGCACAGCTCGGGCCCGGAGCCCGACGGCTGTAGCTCGCCTGCCGGAACCGAAGTCCGCAGGCTCTGGAAAGGAGTTCAGGACCGGATGGCCACGGTCCTTTGGAGCGGGAACCCGACAGCAGGAGGCCCCGGCCGGTGGAAGTCCTGTAGGCTCGGGTCCGGAACCCAACGGCCCATCTTCAGCGCCCGGTCCGGTGACGACCTTCCGCTTGCACTGCCTGCCTCGAATTCCCCTTGCTCTGGTCTCCCCAGGCTCCTGCTTCAGCTCTGGCCCACTTGTCTCGTTCTCATTGGAGATACTACTGTTTCGTGGTGTCAAGCCATTGGGCCTTGAAATCTCCGTGTTCGCTGCCCATTGGATGTTTTACCTTTTGTTTACTTCACGTCCTGCCACGCATCCTCGTGCTTGACGCTCTTTAACGTCGTCATTCTTGTTTAAGCAGCACCGCACGTGCACTCTGGTATTTCTCCTTTTGTTTTTTTTTTTTTTTTCCGTGACGCGCACTTTTCGAAGGCGCGCACTTTGAACGCGCACCACACATCACAGGGGGACATCTGAAGGGTGTGTTCTTTTTTTGTTAAGAAACTAACTGATCCTTTTGTAAAGACTGTGTTTTCTTGTGTCTAAGGAAGAGTTGTTTATACTGATTTTGTTTATTGCGGAGTGGGTTTTCGAAATATTGGCATATATGCCCCGAACGGAGTGGAAGTGCATGCTTTATATATTCAAAAATATTTGGAAAAAATAAGTTGCGGCACGAGTGTTAGGTTACTCGGTGATTTCAAATGTTTTGAATGCTCAGAACCAAGTTAACAGTGCGGGGTTGCGGGATAGAAGCAGTAAGAGGGGGGGTTAGAAAAAGGGGGTAACGATTTAGAGCACAGGGTACTCTACTATGGGAGAGCTTTAGGCCGTCCCGTGGGCCCGCTATAGAGCACCTACATGCGGTGCATTGTTTAGAAGGCCGCCTAGCCTTCAAAACCCAGGCAGAACAACGTCGTTTAGATGCTATTAAAACTAATCGGTTAAAACAAACTTGATTTTGCCTACAAATACCTAGAAGTGTACCATTAAGTAATGTACTCTGTGTTTGAATGCACTGGCCACGCGCGCTTAGACCACACGTACATGTCGCTAGATATCATACCAATGTGTCCCGGTTATTCGCTGGTACCAGTGTCCTTTTCCGATAACTGCTTGGTTTTATGCCAAATAGGTATAAAAAATAAGCGAAAACTTTTTAACTGGGCGCTGTGTAAACTGAATGCTGTGTTACTAAACGGTGAACAATTCGTATACGCAGTACATAGTGTTGTTGTTGAAACATTTAAATATGGTTCTGACGCCTAAGCAGAAAGATGGGAATGCCTAAACGAACAGTCGAAATGAAAGCTTTAGACAGATGGAACTTTCTGAAATTCGAGGCACAAATGTTTCAAACAAGTCTACATTCTACTCTGCAGCAGCAAATTATTCTTGAAATCGAAAATCCGGGGTGTGCGCAAAGACGATGTGAACAGCATAGAAGAACGATTAGAAAGGCAAGACAAGCCCCGCCGCGGTGGTTTAGTGGCTAAGGTACTCGGCTGCTGACCCGGGGGTCGCGGGATCGAATCCCGGCTGCGGCGGCTGCATTTCCGATGGAGGCGGAAATGTTGTAGGCTCGTGTGCTCAGATTTGGGTGCACGTTAAAGAACCCCAGGTGGTCGAAATTTCCGGAGCCCTCCACTACGGTGTCTCTCATAATCATATGGTGGTTTTGGGACGTTAAATCCCACATATCATTCAAAGAAAGGTAAGACAAGGGTGCTACAAAGGCGCCTTTGTTATCAAGCCAAGGCCATATACAAGGGGAACCAAGCCTTGGTGCACACAATCTTTTCTTGCCTCTGTATAGAAATAGGCTGGAAGCAAAAAATTGTGATTAGCTATGCCATAAATAGTTATGTCGAAATCTCACAATTTTCAATTTTCAGAAGTGCTGTTGTATTTAAATGAAATTGAATTTTGCGGCTTTTCCGAAGCGAGAGTTTTTTGGCAATCTTGTTATTCTCGATTTCGTCAAGCATGGTCGAATTTTACTTAAATAATCCTATGGATTTTCCAAACGGAGAGGTAAGCCTATTGTCTTAAGAAAACTGGTAATTTTTGATTTCACACACTATGGTCGTATTAGCATCAGCTCCAGCGGCTTTTCTCCAAAAGAAAGGTAAGTCCTTTGGAAAACTCGTAACTTTCAATTTCGGGAGGTATGGGGGGTATATTAAATAAATCGATTTCTATGTTTTTTACGATCAGGAAGAAAATAATTAGGCCTTTCGATATCTAGTATTTTGAATTTTAGGAACTATGCTCGTATTTTAATTATGTCGACTCCGAGAGCTTTTCCAATCGGAAACCGCCTTTGAGCAAAAATTCAGAGCCTATAGGCGAAATTAAGAATTGTGGATTTTCCAAAGTGGTTAAAGAATTGTTATTGTTGCATGTTGCGTCATGATTAAAATAATTCAGAGGTCCTAAGTTCAATTACGCGGATTTCTTTCCCTTTTTTTAATTTTCATATATATAGATACCTATACATATACATGCATGGCATCGACGCGAACGCCGACGGGAAAATCCAGCCGGAATTGTCGATATATTTGCTATCGCAATGCAAAAATATAGGCTTCCGATGGTTAAAGGCTTCCAATTTCGTCTCAATATAGCCCGAAATATGAGTTAACAGCATTCAATGCAACTTCAAAAATTTTAATTTTTGAAAGGCTATAGGCTTCTGCTTCTTTAAAAATAACGTCGAAATTAAAATACTTCAAAATTTTGAGACAAAACAGTGAGCTTTTAGCATTCGGTAGGCTTCTATTTTTATTTTAACGTTCACTCGCGTTTTGTCAGCATTATGTTTTCTCACAATGATGCTGAAATCATTCAAAACATGACTGAACGTCTAAAAATCGAAAATTAGCTGCTTTCCGTAGGCTACAGGCTAGCCATTTTGTCTCAAATGGGGCCTGAAAAAAATATCAGCATTCGAGGCATCCTGAAAAAAGAATAGAAATTTTGCAAAGGCTATAATCCTGCGATATTTTCTATTTGCGTGCGCCAGCGCTCGGACATAAAACTCACCATATAATGATGAAGAATGGGCTGCATAATCATACCAACTTTCATATAATCTTATCAAATCGTAGCAGAATAGTCGAGTCGGTAAGATGTTCAGCAATACACCGTAAAGCCGCTGGTTCAAATCCCGGTGCCAGTAGTGCTGAAAGGCAAGACACAAAGCGATGTGATGTAGGGCTCTAATTAGCCAAAGTCCGTTGTTTTATTTTAAATTGACGTACAGTATATTGAGCATAGCAAGTTCTAATTAGTGTACGCTGTGCCGAGGCAGTAGCCCAGCGCGTATGGTGTTCAGTTCCTGGTGCTCGGGCTCTCGCCACTTTGATGTCGTCTAGATACATTATTGTCCAACATGAAATTCAAATACGGTCACATGCTAGACGTGTAATACCGAAGGCCACACAGCCGGTTGCACCTATATGCATGAAATCACGGCGTTCGATTACCCTATAACGTTTATTTTTCAAAAACTGCGTTTTTTTTTCAAAAAAGGGACACGATCTACGGCAGCTCTGGACTTTCCGAAGGCCCAGTGGTACCCAATAGCCGCCATGTAGCTCAAGCGTCCCCCCGAGCGACATAATCTTGGCCATGCCGTGGCGCAACCGCGATGAGCGCCCGGTAACCCGGAGAACACCATCCGGACGAAGGGTGTACAACCTATGGATTGTGAGCCAAGTCCGGGTACATTATCCCTCTGCCTTTGAATCCGGTGGCTTTCCGGCCGGCACCGCTACGGATTTCAACCCGGTAACCTCCCACAGTCGAAGCAGACGCTCATACCATTATGCTACCTCTGTGGTGGGAACTTCATTGACGAATAATGTGAGTCAATTTCGTCAATGCGACCAAACACCTCAAAACAAAATTTTGAAACCCTTTAGGATTACCTTTTCGCAATAGGGATGACATCAGGATTTGAACCACTGCCCTTTGAATTGCAAAACAAGCACTTTGGAAATTTATCAGCATTCGACGCAACCTCGAAAAGTTGAAATTCATTTCATGGGCCCATTTGAGGCAAAATGGCAACTTGATAGGATTCGGAAAAAGGTCTATTCTCCAGTTTAAAAAAAAAATCTGTCTCATTTTGAATTCTTATGTGTTCAACCTCTGCCTTTGAGGACGCCAGGAAACATTGTGTGCTGAGAGGCAGGGACAAAAAAAACGGCGGCTGTGTAATGTACAGACTTATTTTTAAACCGTCTCATCCAACCGCGGCGAAAAGCCGAGCGGTAAAGTGTCCGTTTCACAATCGGAAAGGCAGTGGTTCAAATCCCGCTGTCCACTTCGTTGCTGAAAACTAATCCTTAAGGATTTTAAAATTTTATTTTCTGATGTTTGGTCGAATTGAGGAGATTGACCAACATTATTAGTCTGTCTAATTCCCACCACAGAGGTAGCATAAAGGTTGAGCGTCTGCTTCCAATGTGGGAGGTGCCGGGTTCGATTCCGTCCCGGTGCCGGCCGGAGGCCACCGGATTCAAAGGCAGAGGGGAGTTGTACCCGGAGATTGGCTCACTTCTTAAGTGGTACACCCCTCGCCCGATACCTCCGGGTTAAAGGTACGAGTGCTCCTCGCAGTTGTGCTACGGCACGGCGAGGCTTATGTCGCTCGGGGGGGACGCTTGAGCTACATGGCGGCTATGGGGTACCCGTGGGCCTTCGGGTCCAAAGCCGCCGTAGATCGCTCCCCCTTTTTTGAAAAAAAAATCACAGTGTTGGAAATAAAAGCATTTGATTAATTTAACGCTGTGCTTTTATGCCTATAGGTTCAAGAATCCTCGTAGCCCTTTTATGAACCTCTTAGTGTGTGACCGTATGTGCATTTCAGGTTTTACTTACTGGTGTTCCGGCACTCGCTACTCTGCGATTCGAACCATCGACCTTTTGGTTGTGAACTGAACACCATACGCACTCGGCTATTGGCTCGACACGGGATATACAGTTTAGAACTTCCTCTGCTGAATATACTGCAGGTCAATTATAAAAATAAACAGGCAAGGGCGTATTAGCGCCCTCACCCTTATAACCTTGTTTTTTTTTTCTTTCAACTCTACCCGCACCGGGATTTGAACCAGTTACCTTTCGGTCAGCAGCTGAACACCTTACCAACTTGGCTATTCTGCCACGGCTTGATAAGGTGGTATAAATGTTGGTAATGATGGTATAAAGAATTGGCTGCATAATGTACACACCAACATTTATACCATCTGATCAAGCCGTGGCAGAACAGCCAAGTTGGTAAGGTGTTCAGCTGCTGACCGAAAGGTAGCTGGTTCAAATCCCGGTGCGGGTAGAGTTGAAAGAAAAAAAAACAAGGTTATAAGGGTGAGGGCGCTAATACGCCCTTGCCTGTTTATTTTTATAATTGACCTGAAGTATATTTAGCAGAGGAAGTTCTAAATTATGTATCCCGTGTCGAGGCAATAGCCGAATGCGTATGGTGTTCAGTTCACAACCAAAAGGTCGATGGTTCGAATCGCAGAGTAGCGAGTGCCGGAACACCAGTAAGTAAAACCTGAAATGCACATACGGTCACACACTAAGAGGTTCATAAAAGGGCTACGAGGATTCTTGAACCTATAGGCATAAAAGCACAGCGTTAAATTAATCAAATGCTTTTATTTCCAACACTGTGATTTTTTTTTCAAAAAAGGGGGAGCGATCTACGGCGGCTTTGGACCCGAAGGCCCACGGGTACCCCATAGCCGCCATGTAGCTCAAGCGTCCCCCCCGAGCGACATAAGCCTCGCCGTGCCGTAGCACAACTGCGAGGAGCACTCGTACCTTTAACCCGAAGGTATCGGGCGAGGGGTGTACCACTTAAGAAGTGAGCCAATCTCCGGGTACAACTCCCCTCTGCCTTTGAATCCGGTGGCCTCCGGCCGGCACCGGGACGGAATCGAACCCGGCACCTCCCACATTGGAAGCAGACGCTCAACCATTATGCTACCTCTGTGGTGGGAACTACAGATACTTATAATGTGGGTCAATCTCGTCAGTGCGACCAAACATCAGAAAATAAAATTTTAAAATCCTTAAGGATTAGTTTTCAGCAACGAAGTGGACAGCGGGATTTGAACCACTGCCTTTCCGATTGTGAAACGGACACTTTACCGCGCGGCTTTTCGCCGCGGTTGGATGAGACGGTTTAAAAATAAGTCTGTACATTACACAGCCGCAGTTTTTTTTTGTCCCTGCCTCTCAGCACACAATGTTTCCTGGCGTCCTCAAAGGCAGAGGTTGAACGCATAAGAATTCAAAATGAGACAGATTTTTTTTTTTTAAACTGGAGAATAGACCTTTACCGAATCCTATGAAGTCGCCATTTTGCCTCAAATGAGCGCTAAAATTGATTTATCAGCATTCGACGCAACCTCAAAAAATCGAAAATTTCCAAAGGTTATAGTCTTGCCACTTTTTTTTCAAAATCAGGTCGAATATAAACGATTTAAAACGCGACAAAACGTCAAAATATGGAAATATAAAAGCTTTTTAAAGGTAAGGCTACCCATTTTGTCTCAAAATGGCCATAAGAAAGAAATATCAGCATTCGACACAACCTCAAAATTCAAAATTTTTCAAAGGCTATAGGTTTGCAACTCTTTCTCAAAATGATGTCGAAATTGAGTTATTCAAAAGCCAACTGAACGTAGAACAGTCGCAAAATCGGATCTTTCTGAAGGCTACAGGCTACGCATTTTGTATCAAATTGACCCTAAAAATGAGTTATCAGCTTTGGACGCAACCGTGACCAACTGAAATTTTTCAAAGAATATAGAGTTGCGAAAATTATCAAAATAATGTCATGATTGAGTTATTCAAAACACTCCTAAACCTCGAAAAATGAAAAATTAGAAGGTTCGCGAACGCTATGGCTTCCCTACTTCGTTTCAAAAAGGCCTAAAAAATTACCAGCTTTCGACGACACCTCGATAAATTAAAATTTTTCAAACGCTATAAGCTTGCGATTTCTGCTCGAAATGATATTGAGATTGAACTATTCAAAACGCCACTAAACACTGAAAAATTGAAAATTAGAAGTTTTCCTAAGGGCTATAGGCTGCCCGTATTGTCTCAAAATGGCCCTGAAAAAAATCATCTACAGTCGATGGCACCTTAAAAAGTGAAAGTTTTCAAAAGCTATAGGTTTGCAGTTTCTAGCTCAAAAAGTTTGAAATATAGCTATTGAAAACGTGGAATAAACGTTGATAAGCCGTAAAATATAACCTTTCCGAAGTCAACAGGCTACCAAATGTTTTTCAAAATGGCCCTAAAAAGCAACATCAACATTCGACGAAACCTGAAAAATTGAAATCAGTCAAAATCTGTAGGCTTGCAAATTTTTTCTCAAAACGATGTCACCATTGAGTTATTCAAAACACAAATAAACATCAAAAAGTCGGAAATTAGAAGCCTTGTGAAGGCTACAGGCTGCGTATTGTGTCTCAAAATGGCCCCAAGAAAGAAATATCTGCAGTCGACACAACCTAAAGAACTGAAAATTTTCAAAGACTATAAGTTTCCTTTTTTCAAAATAATGCGAAAATTCAGTTATTCAAAACGCGACTAAACGACGAAAATTTGAAAATTATAAGCTTTCCTAAGGCTACAGGCTATCCATTTTTTCTGCAACCTCAAACTATTAAAATGTATGAAAGGCTATAGGCTTGCGAAATATTCTCAAAATGATGCAGAAATTAAGTTACTGGAAGGGTGATTAAGATTAGAAAAGTAAAAAAAAATACAACCTTTCCGAAGGCTACAGGCTACCTAATTTGTGTGTAAATGGCCCTAAAAATGAATAGACAGAATACAACGCCAGCTCAAAAATTGAAAATTTTCAAAGGCTATGCTTGCGTTTTTTTTTTCAAAATGATGCCGAGATGGAGTTATTCTAAACGCAACTGAACGCAAAAAAATCGCAAATTGGAAACTTTCCGAAGGCTAAACTCTACCCATTTCGTCTCACACGTCCCCAAAAATAATATAAGCTTTCGACACAACCTCAAAAATGAAATCTTTACAAATGTATGCCATTTTTTTCAAAATGTTGCCGATTTTTTTTTATTTAGAACACGACTAAGCATTGAAAAGTCGAGAAATAGAACCTTTCCGAAGGCCACAGGCTACCCATTCTGTCTCAAAATGGTCCTAAAAAGAAATAGCTTTTGACGCAATCTCGACCAACTGAAATTTTTGGAAGGCCGTAGGCTTCAGATTATTCTCAAAATGATGTCGCAATAGAATTATCCAAATCACGACTAAGCGTCGAAAGTTCAAAAAATGTAACCTTTGCGAAGGTGGCAGGCTACCCATTCTGCCTCAATAAGAATTATCAGCTTTAGACGCCACAACGACGAACTGAAATTTTTTCAAGGCTATAGAATTGCGATTATTCTCAAATTGTTGTCGCGAATGAGTTATTCAAATCGCGAGTAAACGTAAAAAAATTGAAAAAGAGAAGGTTCGCGAACGCTATGGGTTACCAATTTCATTTCAAAAAGGCCTTAAAAATTATGAGCTTTCGACACAACCACAATAAATTAAAGTTTCTTAAATGCTATAGGCTTGCAATTTTTTTCTCAAAATGATGCCGGGATCGATATATTCAAAACGAGACTGAACGTTAAAAAAAGTAGAAGGTTTTTGAAGGCTTTAGGGTGCCCGTATTGTGTCAAAATGGCCCTGAAAAAGAATCATCAACAATCGATGCAATCTTAAAAATTATAATTTTAACAGCCATGTCTTTGCGATTTTTTAATCAAAAAGTTGTTGAAATTGATTTATTCAAAACGCGGACAAAACTTCGAAAAAAAAGTCGAAAAATAGAAACTTTCCGAATGCCACAGGCTACCCATTTTCAAATGCGAAGCCTTTCTTTGCGAAATTCGGCGACATTGAGCCTATCTATCTATCTATCTATCTATCTATCTATCTATCTATCTATCTATCTATCTATCTATCTATCTATCTATCTATCTATCTATCTATCTATCTATCTATCTATCTATCTATCTATCTATCTATCTATCTATCTATCTATCTATCTATCTATCTATCTATCTAGCCGCCTACGACTCTTAGCTCCCCTGGACGTATCGGTTATGGTACCGATACCAAACTTGGTATTATATATCATGACTCTATAAAGAACATATTTAACTAGTAATAACATGAAAATCATGACATGTATGTCATGAACATTGTGATTTAGATTTTATTGTGCTGCAGCTCTTGCGGTAGTTTCGTTCACATGGCATGTTCCAAAACTGGTATGGTGTGGCATGATTGCATGGCTAACTCAAGGAGCAGACCCTAACATGAAAATTATCACATGCGTGTCATGTAACAACATGACTACATGCCACGCTCATTATGCGCTCGCGGCTGTTTCGCTAGCGTCACTTATACCAAATTTGGTATTACGGGACGTGAATGGAGACGAAGGTAAAGGACACATTCAAACATGACAATCATGGCAAGGAGTAATGTACTGCATAATTCACCTCCACCTCGTACCTCATTCCCCTCCAGCACTTCACGTGGGATCTGCCAATTTTTCTTAAAATGGCCCTAAAAAGAAATATTAGCATTTGGCAAAACTTAAAAAATTGAATCTTTCAAAAGCTGTGAGCTTGGAATTTTTTCTCTAAACGATGTTAAAAGTGAGTTTTTCCTAACGTCAATAAAGATAAAAAATTGAAAACCAGAAGCTTTGTGAAGGCTATAGGCTACCCATTTTGTCCGAAATGGCCCTAAAAATGAATCGTCAGCTTTCGACACAACCTCAAATGTTGAACATTTTCTAAGGCTTGCGATTTTTTTGTAAAAATTATTTCAAAATTGAATTATTTAAAACGCAACTGAAGGTCAAAAAATCGAAACTTCGGAGCTTCGCGATGGCTCTATCTGCTCGCCATTTCTTCTCAAAAGGTCCTTAAGTACGCAACTTCAAAAATTTGAATTTCTCAAAGGCTTGCGAGTTATGTCAAAATTGTGTCAAAATTGAGTCAAAATTGAGTAATAAAAACGCAATGATGTGTTGCAAAATGGAAAATCAGAAGCTTTCGAAAGCTACACGCTACCCGTTCTGTCTCCAAATGGCCAAGAAAAAGAATTATCAGCAATCGACAAAACCTCGCAAGTTGAAAGTTTTCCGAGGCTACAGGTTACCTATTTTGACATCACTCTGACATGATTTTGACGTGATTTTCGGACGTTTAGTCCTGATTTTATAAATACATTACCTGCTCCTCTCCACCCGCATTACATAACGTGTTGAGTGAGTTGAGTTTAGTTTATTTACCACGTACAGTCGTACAGTAAGTGGCTGGGACAGAGGAAAAAAGCTGTATAAAACAGCTTGACAAAGCCCCATATCCCCATGGCAACTGTGGCAACAAAAACGGCAAAATCAAATTTAAACACAGGACAGTTTCAACCAGCAATGCATATGCTTTGCATCAGAACAAAAAAGTTTGATAGTGCCTTCATATTCGTGAGTGCCTTCGTATTCGGCTCGGTAGGTCTTGGATCGCAATACTCCTGTTACGGCTTCAAACTGCAGGAAACTACCCCTTGAATTATTGTAGATTTTTTCCTTTTGTGTTTTGCAGCTTGAAAGTTCGGTAGGTCTCTGGTTATTATTTCGTAAGATTTCTAATCTTCCACGTGTCCCCCTCTCTGTTTCTCTTCCCTTCTCAGCCGATGTTTCCTTTTGGCTAGGTATTCATTCTGCTTTTGTCTAAATAATTGCTATCGCGTCGAACTCTTAAGGATCCTACAACTAGTTAAGATTTATTAAAATCACCCAAAATGGAACTCCGCGCTCCAAACGTCCGTATTAAATGGCCAGCTGACGAAGACGAGAAAACGACGTTGGGATCCGCAAGCCTCAAAATTACAAAATTCCAAGTATTCCTTGTGGAAGGAAAACAAAATAGAACGGATCAGAATTATATAGAAACAACGAGAAGCAACCAACTTACCGTAAAAATACATTTTAGTTTCCGTTAAGGAACGCTGCATTGTTAACATTAACAGGAAATAACTTTTTTTGCTATTGCTTTACCCCTTTACACATTTGGCCGTTATCTGTGTTTTGTTTCACAAGAAGGTTGTTAGGGCTAGCTCCAACGAAACAAGCTTCCATGTGTTCTGATCAAAAATATTCATTCCAATAAATAAATAGTTCAATATTTTACTATGCTCTACATGGTCGCCTAAACAGATGCAGACATTAAAAAGGGTGACGTTTTTAGACAGAGAAAATAACATAAATAAAAAAAGACAATCCATGCAGAAAGCAGCTATGAAGGCAGTTTTCTCCTTCTACTTATTTAGTCGTAATATTATCTGCTGAGTTTAAAGATACAAAATCTTGACAAATCTCGTCAATTCTCATAGTGCAGATGTGCCATATATTGTAAGGTCAAAACAAACAAACAAAGAAACAAGCAAGCAGCTATGATACGGACAAACAACATTCTTGTTTTTGTTTGTTTGTTCCTTTGTTGCCTCTGTATTTCGGCACATGCCCACTCTGGAGAAATAGACGAGAAAGAATGGCGTACGCATTGCTAGGGTATTCACCTTCCCATTGGGAGACTATTCCTACGCCTGCCTTTTCTTCCGTCAATGAGGAAAGGGCAGGCGTAGGGATAGTCTCCCAATCACTTGGCTGGTAATTTGCCGTGAGGCAACCCGATTTCACTCCTGCTTTTGAGGTGGAGCTAATGGCAGTCATCATGGCACTGCGAAAACTTTCGAGGAATGAGAACAGCGCAATAATAATTACTGATTCGCTCTCGGTATGCACAGCTCTTACAACTTCTCATACTTCTCGTGTCATCACGACGTTACGATCTTTAGTTTCGTCTTAGATGAAGTGCCCGAAATCAGTATGGGTGCAAGGTGACTGTAGGTTAACATTTAACGAAATGGCCGACGCCTCAAACCGCTCATCGCTAGATCTGCCAATAATTCAGGTTCTCCTAGTGGTAGAATACTTCACCGCAATCACGTTTAGAAGATCAGCTATCCACACAGATAGGATGGAAGCAATAATCACGTGGACGGAATATAATCACCTAAAATATTCATGGAAATTGCAGTGGAGCCATTCTCGACAATCAGAAGTGATGATCATCATATTTCGATGTCGTGTACCCCAATTAAACTTTTACTCGAACAGGGCTGGTCTGACGATATCACCCCTCTGCCAATTCTGCGGAAAACTGGAAAATATCGCACATTACTTTTTCTCATGTGCAAGATATTCTTGTATCAGAACTTGACTTCTAATTACTCCTTTCACAAGAATAGACTTGACCTAATCGGAGGAAAATGATGTAAGCTTCGGTACCTCAGGTTTGCGATACTGCCACAATGATGCCTTTGATGCCGTGTGTAATTTAACTATACCTACTCCTCGAGTACCATTTTATTCTGATATTTAAAATTATTTGTCATTTCGTTAAGGTAAAACTAAAGATTTCAAAATTATTCCCATCAAGTTATTTCGGCAGTCTGGAATGCAGGCTCAAAAGCATACTACTTGTAGTTAAATTAAATATTTTACGTATTATTGCCATTTCATTTTCTTATTCTGGGTTCTAAATTTCAAAGCTTACCTAAAATAACATTTAACAGTTTTACGTTGCATTCTTGGCCAATCGCTCAAAGTGGGCACGTCTCATGAATCCAGGGAAGCAAAGCAAAGCAAGACTTTCCTCTCATATTTTAACGGGATAGTGTTAAAGAGCTCATTTCGCAGAAATCCCGGTGATGGCGTCGGCGTCGCCGTCGTTGGTGTCGAGCGAAAAGTCATCATCTTATGCGTGAGCGAAAAATCGAGAACGATGCAAATGAAATGAATAACTGATAAAAAACCTGCAGCAGAGTGGGCACCGAACCCGCGTCGTTTGCGTAGCAAGCGGATGATCTATCACACGGCCACGCCTATGCTTATTAAGACAGTGAAAGGAACTTCCTATGCTTGGAAACGCAGTGAAAGTAGCTTTCATGGTTAACAAACACACGCGTCCAGTATACCTGCTTCACAATGCAACATGAAAACTTGCAGTAATAATGCGTGGTACAAACGTCCATTGCCAACGTGCGCAGGGATATGTGATTATTAGAATGGCTCCACTGTCGAAAGCAGGTATCCTGATAAAAAAAAAGACACACACGTTACTTCGTCTATTCCCTTAAGGCCACGATGTAGTGGGTGCATAGCAAATTCGGAAAGGTTTCATGCACTAAGTGTTTGAAATACGCAAAGGAAGAAGATGTCGATATCGCGTTTACCTGTCAGAGGGTCCCCTAAATTTTTTTCTTTCTTTGTAGAAGCAAGACAAACAGGTTTTGAAAATTTGCAGATTTGAGGCTGCTATTTTTAGCAGAAAAGATGAAAAACAGATTCGCTTACGCTTTCCTTCGTCCACTGTAAGAGCCTGCAGACGCTAGGACACGTTGTACAGATGTAGTGTGCCTGCTGGAAGAAAAAATGTATGACACCAGATGAAATTCACCTTCAATTCTGCACGTTCGTATTGTTGGGTGGGCACCCACATAGCAATGTTGTATTTAGGAAAGGGCATAATTGCAGTTACGTTAGACATTGCAGTAGCAACGCAAAGATTATCGCAAAGGCAATCAAAAAATTTTTTTGGCCCCTGCGAGGAGCTGTTTTCTTGCAGTATAACAGTTCTCTTCGAACTTTATATCGAAGTGGCGAGTGTACAAAATGCTCTTTACGATGAAATTTCTCACACGAAAAAAATATCCGCTGACACTGATAACCAGTATAACATTACATAAGGGTGCAATGCACTGGCAAATACCATTTACAGAAGACTTGCTGGTGATTTATCTCTCATGCCTTGAAAGTGTACTGAAGTGAAGTCCTAAATTAGGCTACGATCAAATATCGATTTTAATTAACTTTGCCATCATAATTCTTCCCAGCGAACAATTCTGACTAAAAATAGAGAGGAAGGTCACTTCCAGGCTTGTACTTCACGCGTATGCATTTCAAGCACCTTAACTTCAGTCGGATTTTTTCAAAATTTCAGTCATTTTCACTAATTTGGGCTCATGAAATAATAAAGTTTCTTAAGACATTCTATATTAAGCCACTGGCTTCACTCGAAAGTGAAACGTCGTATTAGCATTACAGCTTTTGCCCATGGTAAAACGGAATTGGAAGCACTCATCGAAATGAATAAATGCTTTACTATTGCGGGTGCAGTACAAAAAAATCTCAGTTCTGAGGCCTGTCATGTCATACATAATACGCGGAAGACTGCTACACTCAATCAGTTCATTTCCGACAAGTCAACAAGAGGTGAAAAAATGAGTAGGTAAAATTAGAACCAATGTTTCTGCAGGAGTTATTAAATTATGTTCCTTACCCAATAAACACGTATCGGCTCCTATATCTTTACCATTAATCCACACTGCTAATAGAATGTTTGAAATTGGTATCTTTCCCTCAGATCTAACACTTGCTTGCATATGCCCAGTATATAAGGGTGGTGCTGTTAATTATATATGTAAAAACATCTCAATTTCTGTGCTACTCATGTTATCTAAGTATTTGAAAATGTCATAAACTTGCGTCTCGTCAATATCATAAATACGCACCACATAATAAATGACGCACAGCATGGCTTCCAGAAAAATAAAACCACTGAGCTAGCTTTATTACAAGTTACGGATTAAATATTGCATGCTTTGAAAGCAAACTTTGCAATGCAGGTCTTTTTATTGATCTAAGGAAAACATTTAATTGCGTTAATCACGAAATTTTGCTGTTGAAACTCAATGATTATGGCATTCATGGCGTCGCCTAAATCTTTTAAAAGTTATCTTTCTTGTAGAAAACAGTGTACTAAACTTGATAATTTTGCCTCCCCTACTACCACCGTAAAACAAGGAGTGCCCCAGGGGTCTATCCTGAGACTCTTGTTATTTATATTGTATGTTAACGACCTATTTGACATTCCAAACTACCCAAAGTTAGTAATGTACGGTGACAACACCAACGTCTTTATTTCAGCGCCCACACTTATTCAGCTTGAGAAAATGATAAACGAATATCTTGTTCAGCTGGATGGATGGCTTCATGCAAATAAATTAGCCCTAATCATAAAGAAATCTAATTATTTCCTCTTTAGGCCACCTAATAAACCATGCGACATCAAGGTTACGCTAACGTTTCAGAACACTGTTTTAGAGCGCGTAAAATGTCAGAAATTATTAGGCGTGTGGTTTGAAGAAAGCATGTCCTGGAATATACACATAAAAAAACTCACTTCAGAACTATAAGCAAAACTGTCGGTATTCTATTCAAACTTTCGGATTTGATTCCTTTACATCTAAAGAAAGACAATATATTATGCGAATTTCTACTCCCGGTTATAGTATATCACACTTGTCTGGGGTACCACAACAACTTCTAATTACGTAAAGCTGGAAACAATGCAAAAGACAGTGCTTAGGCTATTTGAGAATTATTCTTGATAGCCAAAAGAATTACCAACAAATCTCTTATTTATTAGGCATAATTTACTTAAAGCAAGCAATTTATATGACATTAAACTCCTCATGCCCTTACATAAACATAATATGCTTGACATCACGCATGAAACGTCACAATGTTATCTTCTACGCCATAAGCAGACACCAATACCACGAACACGTACAAATTATGGAAGATAAGTCCTCACTTATCAGATACTCACCCTAATAAACCCTGTGTCTTTGCAAATAAACTTTGATGTTCCACTCTATCAATTTAAGAAACAAATAAGACTATTCTTATTAAATGAGCACACAGCCATAACAGCATAAGCTTGTGTATGTCACCATACCATTTTTTGCATTATCCAACATAATAATATGTTTCAAATGTTCTCATTTTCTGCGTGTACCTTTATTCACTTTCCTTTATATTGGTGTGTTGAACGTTAATGTGCATTTTTCTTTAACATCCATTTCGTGGTATCAGTGCATTATGTTGTATCTTTTTATCAGTTTTTATTTCGTACCTTTGTTGTTTATACAAGTTGTAAAGCTATAGTTTTTTTTCTCTGCAAATATTCGTTCACTGCTGCCTGTGCCTGTATGGTGCCCTAGGTCTCCTCAAGCTGTTTTTAACAGCTTTTTAGCCTGGGGAACCCTCTACTGTTTTGTATTGAAAATAAATAAATAAAAAAAGCGATGAAACGAACTGCTTACGGATAAACACTTACGTATGCACCAGAAGACGCAGCCAAAATCTTCAACGTCATTAAAATGTGTGCAAGTCTAATGATAGTGCCTCCAGCTCTATTTCCTAATTTGCTTCTTCTTTTCGTGGTGCACGAATAACCTTCCCGCACGAAAAAGTCTTGCTGCTTGTAGTTTGAACAAATAGATTAGTTCTGCATTTTTTCTGGAAGTATTGTGCGTTAGTTTTGAATAGTATTGTTTTCAACAGAAAAAAAAAACGAGCCCTTAACCTTACACTGTCCTTGATTAATAGCGAGCGACTCGTCCTGGCAGACTTGATGCCTTAAGGCAGTATGCTGCGGTGGCTGCACTTTCGATGGAGGCGAAAATGCTGTAGACCCGTGTGTTCAGATTTGGGTGCACGTTAGAGAACCCCAGGTCATCGAAATTTCCTGAACACTCCTCTACGTCGTCTCGTAATCATACGGTAGTTTTGGGACGCTAAACCACCCATATAAATCAATTAGCGTTGAATGCGAATTATTATTGTTCAGCTTGCACCTCGTAATAGGATCACGTGCTACGTGACGCCAAACAGGCAAAAAAAGAAAGTGTTCCATAGACGTCGTAATGGCAACAGGTGGCGCTGATTGACGCTTCCGCGTTTAAATCGTATAAAGTCGACAGGGGGATGACCGTCGTTGTACGTTTGTTGTACAGTATGGGACGCGTTATTTGAAGGTCGAAGGTTTGGAACCTGCCGGTGGCAAGTTATGTTTTCGTCCACTTTTCCTTCTTCACATTTAAAGTCCAATTACTTCTCATAACATCCCCTATACGTTTCCCTGGCATTACTGTCTTTTTGTGGTTAACGTCCCTGCCTTCTTCATTTGTCTGCTTCCTTCCAATATCTTCTAGTTCTCTTTAATGATGTGTATAACAAAGAAAATGAGCCCTTGAATTTACACTCTTTTTCATTCAAACCAGAATAGTGATTGGTTTCTTCAGCGTCTCATAACGAACACAGTCAGCATCACGAACAATTACCTCGAGTCATGGGCCACCCCATTCCGAATGATTGGTATCATTACCATTGATTGAAATTACTGATATTACCGGAAAGCTAACGCTGCAACGTAATTATCAAAATATTACCCAGACAGTTGTCCATTTAGGATTTTGTTTAGTCCACACAACAAAAACTAGGCTATTAAACATGGGTATATCCGGTATCTCTACGCTGCTAGCTCGTGGTATTGTAAATCTTGTCATACGCCTTGTGTCAGCTCAGGTTTTTCTACAAGGCAACGTGAGAGTCCCATTTGCTTCACTTCCATCAGAATTTTCGCCATTTACATCAACGATTCACGTGTAAGAATGATATGGCAGTTAGCAAGAGATCATGCACTTCAGTGCACGACAAAAGGGGGCTGTGCCGACGAATACACTTTGAGAGACTTTAACAATGGCTATGAAGCGATGGCAAAACAAATGACAATTTTGTGTCAGGGATTTAAAATTTAGTACCAGGCGGGAAGTTGCCCGGCTACGAATTGCGAAGGAAGGGAATTGTGACGTCTGGAGTACCGGAGTACCGGTCGTCAGGAGGATTAACCGCTTGACAGAACAGTGCAGCTGAACCACTGGGTGTTGCTGGAACAATACCTCATTCTAAAACAAACTTTGCTGAGCTCCCAATTACGGCTTTATAAAGCCCCAGAGTGGTCGCGTGATTGAAGGAGCGTGTAGTTTACCCATGCTACTTTAAAAAAAAAGTGTCTCTACGCAGACCATGCACAAACAACGCAGAAAAGCAGCTCGGAACGCGTCGATGTGCTTAGTCGCGACTTTGGCGTACCCATAAAAGCTGCGCCTGCCTGCCAGGGACGGTGCATTGCAGAGTAGCGATGCGAAAGCCTAGAAGTTAGGTGCACGCTCGTCTCTAATGTGTCCTCCCCTTCGGCAATGCCGTGTGATTGGCACGAAGCGCAGCCGCTCCACAGCGCTCCCTGCTCAGCCGCATTCCCTATACGAACGCGTCGCCGAGGAGCCGTGCAAACCGGCGCAGGTCCCAAAGGCACGTCGCGACGCCTTCCATAAAGCCGGATTAGAAGCAGCAAAACATTTCCCGGCGCGACTGCGGCTACACGGAGTTCCAAGGCGTAATCCCCTTCTGTACGTGCACGTGCGAGACAGGCAGCATCTACGTATACCTCGCCGCGGGACATAAATGGTTCCCGATTCCCGGCCCGTGCAGGATTTAAGGAGCCAGGGAATCTGTTAGCGCGCCCTAGGGTTTTCCTACGGCTGTGTGAGCGTGCATGGCTTTCTGTCTATTCCCACTCTCTTTTTTTTCGCAGCAAGCCAGCGTACGTTTTTATATGACGAGGCATTATGGTAAGACGAAGTTTCAGAAGTGCATAAAGTGTGGTCCTTCCGCGGAGTTGACGCCGATGAAGCCACGTGCGGAGAGAGCCAAACGCAACAGCCCTGAAGAAATGAGAGTTTCCTGAAAGTCGTTCGTGTTTGCTTTCTCCGACCTAGAGGCAGTCTCGCGCGATTTCGTCTCGAAGCTACACCCTCGAGCTCAAGATTTCCAAGAAGCTGAAAGCCGAACGAGGTTCTTTAAAAAGACGTGTCGGTGTTCTTTTCACCTTTCCTGGGGGTGTAGTTCCCAAAAAGGTTTCCCTCTTTTGATAAAGACGCAGGTCACCACTGTAATGAAGGAAGAGAATTTTCAAGCTCTCGCATCTTTGGTGCAATCATAATTGAAGTCAGCAGATAATAAAGTGAAGGAAAGTACAAAGAACGGTAATTTCACTATTTTAAGTGTACGGTGAAGTTGATTTAATAGATGCAAGAAATAAAAGTGCGCGAAAAGGCAACTTGCTGGACGCCGTGACCAAACCTCCAACTTTCGGAGCAAAGCTTTGAAGGTAGCAGGTTCGGTTCCTGCGAGCGCCAAGCTGTCATTTAGTCTGTTTATTTTCCTCATATCTTTTTACTATTATCAACATACACATAAAATACTACCATAAAAGGTACAGGGAACGTTAATTGTACTATTTTATGTGTACGGTGAAAATGATTTAGTAGATGCCAAAATATTAAAGTGCGCGAAAAGGCAACTTGCCTGAGGCCGGGACCAAACCTCCAACTTTCGGAGCAAAGCTTCGAAGGTAGCATGTTTGTTTCCTGTCGGCGCCAAGTTGTCTTTTCGTCCAGTTTATTTTATTCACAGCTTCTTCAATATTATCAACGTACACATAAGATAGTACCATTAATGTTCACAAAACGTCCTTCGTTATCTTTTCTCTTTTATTAGGAATGAAAACAATAGTAAGTCACTGGTTTTGCTGATATGCGTTATCATGCAAGATTATAATCTTTACTGTGTACGCCTTCAAAGTGTGCAACCGATAACTGAAAAGAAGTTATTCATATGTACGAAGCTTAAAATGAACGGTAGGTAGAGGTTGCACTTGAAATCGCTTTAGAGATTATGAAATATCTCAACAAAACTGAATGGTCCTGCATTGTTCTCTTCTTTTCTCTCCTATTTTCCTTTCTTCTATTCCTTCTCTCCTCCTGATAGAGCAGACAGGCATTGCGTTTCAATTTGTGCTCGTTGTCAGCCTGCTTCCACCCTGTTTCATCTTCTTCGTAGTTTGCGTTTGCACATCCAATAAGGAGTAACGCCTCAGTTCATTGAATATATATATATATATATATATATATATATATATATATATATATATATATATATATATATATATATATATATATATATATATATATATATATATATATATATATATATATATATATATATATATATATATATATATATATATATATATATATATATATATAGATATATAGATATATATATATATAAATGAAGTGCGACAGTCACGACCTCACGACCACTCACTCATTTCCGTACATAGTTCGAGTAGGTGAGTTACGAAGAGACGCACGATTAACTAGCAAGGAACGGCGAGGCCGCACCGAATGAACGATGGCAGGGCTACGCACCACTGGCACGCACCACCGGCACGCAATTTTCTGCGCAATAGATTGTGCAACAATACACCGGCTGCGTAAGCACGCGATGCACCCGACGAGCTAGTTTGTCTATTTTGTGTATGTGTCGCCCACCTACATACACCGCAGAGGCAAGAAAATGGCGTGTACGTTGCTTCGGGTCACGTAATAATTGGCCAACGTCCGTTAAAGCCGTGGAAGGGGAAACACATTCCGACCGCTTACGTTGTGGTAGTGTTGTATGGGTGATCTGGTAGCGATCAATGATTGAGTTGAAAGAACGAGTAAAATGGGCCCTTAGAGCTTAGCGGCTGCCACTCAACCCTGCCCTCCCGCGAATGGTGGTGAGGCGTTTTGATTAATGGGTGGCCGCAGGATGAACAGAGAAAAAACGTAAAGTCTCTCACACACACCAGACATGTATGAACAGATAGGCCACCTTGTTTCTGTATACTTCTCATTTTGATGGTCATGGTACGTGGCTGTCAAAGAAATTCAGTGAAATCGATGGTAATGGGAATAAAATGAGCAGAATATGGACGTGTTTGAACAGTGTAATTTCTACTAAAACATTTTAAAATGAAGTACCAAACATTCCGCATGTTCCCGAAAATTCATTACGCAAATGAGTGGCTGATTAGTGACAGACATACGGAGTCGTTAAGGAAATGTAGCGAACTGTTGGAATAGACATAGAGGATGTTTGTGTAGCGACGCACAAACAAATGAACAAGATGCAATAACCTTTGTTACACGACATGAAAGCAAAAACAGACACAGCATAATAGGCTGTAACAAAACGTGTTATGTAAATGTAGGGAAGAATGACGTGTTACACGGAACCGGATTACGGCATCGGGAGTTTGATTAGCAGTGTGTTTTGGTAACGCTATCAATGTTGTACATACATACATACATACATACATACATACATACATACATACATACATACATACATACATACATACATACATACATACATACATACATACATACATACATACATACATACATACATACATACATACATACACACACACATACATACATACATACATACATACATACATACATACATACATACATACATACATACATACATACATACATACATACATACATACATACATACATACATACATACATACATACCTCTTGCACACTTTGGAATTTTTTTTTCTACTTCAGGAATACTGTACTGCATGGCGGGTGCTTCCAAATAATGGCCTGAAGTACGCCACTACAGCGTTCTTACTTGTGAAATGATAGTTCGAACATGTTAAACTCCAGCAATTATTACGATGTTATCTGTAATCTTGCTCCTTCTCGCCGACGTTGCATTATGAGAAGACGCCGGGGCAAAACCATATTACGGTAAAAGAAGAGCATTTTGGTTTCTCGACGTTTATCGAAAAGCGGTAACATGTGACATTCGTAACATTCACCATTCGGTCTGTCTTTTGTGCCGTCTACATTTCATCCAACCTCTATACACTGACTCCTGCACTCTTGTACAGCCAAAACTCGCCTTAGCAAAGACTGTAGAGTGTTTCGATGTCTGGAGTATATAGTGTATTCATATATATCAATTAAAACAGCCATCAGTAGCGGTAATGTAGCACTTCGTCTCTTTTCTGCCAGCTGGATGCCCCGAGTACGTCTGTACTAATAAGTCATTTACATTCTTTCGTTAATCGAAGTATCTCCCAAGCGAACGGTTTATTAATGGCCGCGTCACGTTTCGCTCTACGTATACGTGCTTCTATTCCCATACTTCCCAAAAGGGAAGCTCGCATTGTTGAAGTCACTGCACAGTAAGCGCCTGTTCCGTTTGCCGGGCCAGCCCCTTTTACGGGCCGAGCACAGGCACGCGCTTCACAGGCGTGACGTAGCGGGGCGAGTGGAGGTCAAGGGCACGTGTCCCAAGCGACACGCTCTGTTTGCGAGCGGTCGGAGGCGTCTTTTGTTGCGCTTGCCATGGCAACCGTCAGCTCGAACAAGACATGAGGACGGCCATCACGCTAACAGGATCGAAACAATCGGTGAAAAAAAAAATAGTGCAGAAGAAAAGGCGAGGGTCGAAAGAGTCACAGTGTGGAACAGTAAGCCCCCTAGAGACCAAATCGGGTGACGTGCTCATCGTTTTTGCCAGTGGTAGAACTGCGTGACAGGTTGTACAGACCAAAAGAATGAGAAGCTGTAAGCGCTTCACACCAACGTTCCCAGGTTCTGCTACTGAAGCTTATTTTCGCATTACCGGGTGTTCGGCTTTTACACGTACAACACGGTGGTAGACAGCATTCGCATGGCGTGCCATTCGTGCGCCCACACTTCTAAACTTGATATTAAATTAACGAGCGGATTACCACAGCGAATGCCACTTTTCTATGACAGAAGAGTCATTTATGCTCTTACCGGTACAAGGACGAATTTTTTATCAGTTCCTTCAAAAACAATTTGCATGAAGTTAAAACGTGCGGCCGCCCAAGTGATAGCATGTAAGACTGCTCTAATTAAAAATTGAATCACCGCACAACTTGTCCAACGTGCCATGCTGGGTAGATAAGCTCACAGCGCCATTGCGGAATATATGTATCGCTTGGATACGTCACACCCAAAATTCCTTGTCTAAGTAATGCCTTGCCCAGATATCTACTCTTACTTGACGCACTCTAAGTAATCATTTCAGTTTCAAGAAAACGTTCACGCAGCTCGTTAATACGTTGTTTCCTAAGCTGACCGCCTGGCAGGTAACCATATTATCTATGGCTTTTCGCAATAATAACGACATACGTAAGAAAGTAAGATATTGGTCTAAGGGGTTTGTTTTTCGGTAGTCTACGCAACTAAATTTAACAGAGAATCAAACAAACAAATTCACCGTGGTTATTGTTTGTGGTTTTTTAATGTAACGAGTCTCACCTATAAAGGCCTTGACACCTAATATTTTTTATCATAATTTCTGCTATGTGCTTAATTCTCGTGCATGGAAAAATAAGCTCGTGAAAATATTGTTCAAACGCATCATTTATTGTTGAATATTTTTGCAACCGGGCGGATGGCCAGTGAGTCGGGCAACACTGGCACACTCGCGATCCGTGCTGTAACAAGCATACATCGCTGTGTGAGCGTCTGCTGTACTTATTGCTGGCGCCCCAGTTGGTGCAGCCACGGCCTAGGCTGGGTAGAGCGTGTGAGCTTTTTAAGCTTTTTCTCAGCAGGGCGACACCTTCAGGTAGTTTCGGGCTCTGACGTTGTTACCCTTACTATACTAGGCCGGAACGCACTTGCCATACCGCGTCAGAGTCCGGAATTCCCAATAGTTGTCGCCCCACAGAACTATTGTGTCTCGATGCCTGGTGCCCTGCTTAAGGGGTTTGCATCCTTTGAAGGGGGTGATGCCACCCCGCCATCTTTTGTCCCACGTCCCGTGCCTCTCAACGAAGCCGCCGTAGAGCAATGAGACCCTGTTAAGACGACGTGAGCAGAAATATGATTGATATGTGGCGTGTAACGTCCCAAAACCACCATATGAGTATGAGAGACGCCGTAGTGGAGGGCTCCGGAAATTTCGACCACCTGGGGTTCTTTAACGTGCACCCAAATCTGAGCACACGGGCCTACAACATTTCTTCCTCCATCGGAAATGCAGCCGCCGCAGCCGGGATTCAAGCCCGCAACCTGCGGGTCAGCAGCCGAGTACCTTAGCCACTAGACCACCGCGGCGGGGCATGAGCAGAAATATGGCAGCCACGCTGCAGTCGACGCCGCAAATGTCTTCACCCAGATGAGCGGAGAAAGCGGTAGATTAACACACCCTACGAAAACCAGCTGCTCGCGCTCTGTATAGATGTGGCCGCAGCTGTGCACGATGAGCATGAAACAGTGCGCCTATGCGCGACAGAAAGTTACAAGAAGCGCGCGCACACACACACACACGCACACACACACACAACTATATATATATATATATATATATATATATATATATATATATATAATGTCATGACCAAGAAAGACAGACGCTGGCGCTTCGGCGCGCGGGTAGCTAGAGAAAAGAAGAGAAGAACGAAGTCAGAATAAGAACAGCTGGCCCAGGATCGGGTGTTGTATCTTGTTCACTGTCTCGCTCATCAAAATGGCGCAGTCGACGAAGAAGGTCTTACAGCTGTCCCGGCTTCATCATCCAGGACAGCTGTGATAAGCGCCGCTTGAGGACGGCGTCAAGGCCTCCTCGGCAGCTGTTCACCTGCCGCCACTGCCACCACCGTTCGGGGACGGCGTCAAGGCTTCCTCAGCGGCTGCAGTACACGCTACCGGTACCATTTCACAAGGGAAGCCGTCCACGCGTCCTTGGTTATGGATTCTGCCGTCAGCGCAGTCGACAAGTGAACCCTCTGCGGAAAGCCACCGGTACGTGTCTTCGTGGTTCGTCGGCAGTGCGGCCTTCTCCATCGAGGAACGACGTCCAAGCTTCCTTGGCTATGGGTCCCATCCGCCGCTTCAGCTACCCTTCGAACCACCAGTGGACGGCGTCCAAGCCTCCCCTGGGGTAGTAGGGCAGGACCTTATTGACACCCTGCCACCATTTCGCGGCAGGGATCCGCGCCGGCTCCTGTCCTTTGGGAATGCCGATCACGCTTCCCATGGCCTACATTCCCGTTGCCGCACTCTTTCAATATGCGAGCTCCCAGGGAACGCCGTCCAGGCTTCCCTGTACGTTAACCTCACCGGCGTGAGTGCTGCAATCGCTACTCATTCGAAGACCGTGATCACCAATGCTTCGGTATTCACACTCGACAGCGCCGCGAACCTGCGGCGTACCATCGCACTACTCCGCGTCAAGACTAACGAACTGACAGCGTCAATCTCCGACCGAGCTCCTACAATGTTGCCAGAATTGCGTGCCATTAACGCCGTGTTGGACGTAGCTGCCTCGCACGACCTTGAGGCAAGCCCATTGAAGCAACGCAGGCAGCTTTGGGGCACCCTCCTGCAGCTCTCAGACCAGCTCGACGGCGTTGCCTCAGTTATAACAGCATTCTCACGTGCCGCCCCACCATCGCCGTCCACCTACGAACTGCCGGAATTCGACGGGGTCCGGAACGACGCCGACAGCAGGGTGGCAACCGTCAACGCGCTAGCAATGCGCGCGGCCTGGACAGAGAATCAGGAATGGTATGTGGCCATAGACCATCTTCGGGAAGGTGCAGCGGCGTGGCACCGGTATGAAGGTTGGAAGCAGCAGTCATGGGCGGAGTGGAGCGTCAAGCTCATAGCTGCTTTCGGTTCGATTCCCTGTGCCACCTGCCCATGTAACTCGACCTTCTCTCAGGACAGAACTCGGGAAAAGCCTGACCTAGAGGATGCGATCAGAGCCCCTACCATCCTGTCATCTCTCGGTGACCAAGATGTAGGGAACAATCACGATCGTGTAACTCTGCCTTGCACAGACATTTCTGCTGTCGTATTAGAGCTCCTGAGGAGCACCGGCCCGACGGTGCAGCTGTGTCCGGCGGGTCCCTGATGGCAAGCTTTGCGCAACGCTCCGCAAGAGGCCCCAACGCAGGTCGTCCGGTCGACTTAGAGGCACCGGCCCCCATCCCACTGGACATTCTACCACCTAATGAGACAGGTCTTTCCGCTGAGTCTAATAACATCCCATCTGACCAGACGGAAGAGGATATGCGTGCGACGCATGCACTGCCTGAATCGGTAGTCTCCGATTTTTGGAACGGCTTCCGTCGAGGATCTCCCGCCAGTACGCAGTGTGGCTTCAAGAATCGCTGACATTACAGCGTCCGGGAGCCCCATAGCGACAACGCTGTGCAAGTCGCGGACTACGCAAGTCACTTCGCAGGAGCCACGCCACATCTTCGCCCCAAGTTCGTGAAGATGTGTATTCGCACCGAAAAATATCTCTTGATCCGCAGAAAATTGCGCAGGCGGCTGCACAAGATGCTACTCGTTTCGTTGCCGGATCCACCATTTCCTGCCCTGTTTTCTAAAATGTGGTGGGACAAACGAAAGCGTTCTGTGATCAACCTGCAACCATGTCGATCCAGTCGGGGCCTCTCACCAGAACCATCTCCAAGAAAACCACACCACTGCAGGAAACTTGTACAACGAGAATGCCTGCTCGGTCCAGCAAAGGAAAACCGGAGTCGAACAACTATTTCTGAAAAGTCGCAGCGTGGCCGAGGCTGTAGACTGCCACGCGACAGTCAATGTCGTCCCGCGGAGTCATCATCAACAAAGCGACCAACCAGGACCCAGTCCCCACCACGACATGGTGAACGACCCGGGCGACATAGCCAGTGTCGGCCGCTGGAGCCAATTTCGACAAACTTCCATCGTGGTCGCGGCCGACCACCACGATGAAGCCAAGCCCGCCCACCAGAAACTTTGCCGCCAGATCCGCGCGCGCGCAGTCATGGCCGACTGTCATGACCAAGAAAGACAGACGCTGGCGCTTCGGCGCGCGGGTAGCTACAGAAAACAAGAGAAGAACGAAGTCAGCATAAGAACAGCTGGCCCAGGATCGGGTGTTGTATCTTGTTCTCTGTCTCGCTCATCACAATATATATATATATATATATATATATATATATATATATATATATATATATATATATATATATATATATATATATATATATAGGGAATCGAGCTCTTTCAGCCTTTTTTTATCCTGCTTGGCATCTTGGCATTGAAATTGAAAGATTTGCAGCGGCTGAAGTTGTAGTTTTGGTAGAAGACGACGGCTCCGCTAGATGCAGCTCATGACACCACTAGAACTTTTGAAAACTAGCGCTAACCGGCAGTGGGTGCTTTTTATAACCAGCGACCAAAAGGATCGACTCGCTTTGAACTGTCTTCACAGCCTACATTTTGTACACCTGTAGGTATAATAAACTCTCGACAGCCATTGTTTTTTGTGTTTGTTGTTGTTGAAAACCAGCAACTGTTGAGCGACTATTTCACGGGCCCTTCAAGATGAAGCGACGGTAAAGTGGACAAAAGATGCGCTTTCCTGGGTGGAAAATCAATTCCCAATATTCAAGCGAAAAACATGGCATGATACGTATAGTATCTATACAGGCTATCAAAAATAAAAATAATAAAAAACTAGATTGCTTTCACCTATGATTCATTCTCATTCGAATGCGTTAGTGCGCTGGTGACTTTCCTGCGACGCTGCGCTTTTGCTCGTATATACCGTGCATGGCGGATAGGAAGACAGCGCTACACCCAGAGCGGCCCCATTTTCGTTCCGATAGTCAGCCTGTGCCTTTGTCTCCATTTTTGCTTCTAGCATATCGGCACGCTGGGAATCCAGCCGTTATAGCGGGACTCGGGCACGCGTCACAACAGCGCGATGCGTCGTACAGGTGACAGCTGAATGGATGGTATGGAAGTAACAGGAGCACGGGGGCGCGCAGCAAGGAGCCCCATAGAATAGGCTGACGTGCCGTGACAGGGCCATTAGCATGGCCCCCTGGATGAGTGGGCGTCTCTCAGAACCCCGGTTCGTCGTATCCCATTGAACGCGTCTCTTCGCTGTCATCGCTGAGTACAGTCACGCCTTTCTACCTTTTTTTCTTCAGTACCAATTTTTTCTTTGTCTTCCAATTCACGCGCTATCGGGGTTGAAAGTCTTTAGGTGCGGTGTTTCGACGAGTGTCAGTTGTCGGCTATGTAACTCGCATGCCTGTTCCGCTTGCTCCTCAGCCTGCTAGCTTTTACGAGGTTAAGTAGAATGCACCGATACGGTAAAGCGCGGCTCGTGGTGGCAGAAAGGAGTGTACAAAAAACCACGCCGCTTCTATACGGGCAGTGGTTGTGCGTAACGATGAGAGACATGAATAGAGCAGAGTAAGTTAAGGATATGGTTAAGGATATTATAGTTCAAGTAAATAATAAGAAATGGACATGGGCGGGTACGTGGTGCGTTGACAGGGCAACCGCTGATCATTAAGGATATAACTGACCGGATTCTAAAATTAAGAAGCTTGCATTCATAACGTAGCAGCAGAAAGCACAGGACTCGGTTGATTAGCGAAACTTGGGCGAGGCTTCAACCCTCCAGTGGACGTAGTTAGTCTGCTGCTGCTGCTGCTGTTTATCATGATGAAGATGATGGTTGTGCTAGATGCAAGAATAGGCCGAGAAAGCTCTGAGAAAAAAGTCCCGCAGTCTTTCATGCATTTGTCTATGACGACTGGAAGATGAAAGCCGTCTTTTTATTTTTCTCAGTCGATTTACCCGCTCGCGACAAGGGCATGTTCTGTGTGCCAGAGGGACACCACTGCTAACCGTTAACACACCCTCTGGGGCCATGTAAACCTATACCGTGTTTAGCATGAATGAAAGAACAAGAATGTATCAAGTACTCGTTCTATGTTGTTCCATAACACTGCTACGAAAACCAACATATAAGTAGGCCTAAAAAGGTATAGGGGATGTTATTTGTAATTTTCTAACTCGATTCGTAGTAATCCATATCGCAGTGCCCTAGCGGGTCTTTTCAAGGTGACTGCATATATGTGTGTGCAAATAAGTGAATTATACTACATAATTGGGCAGAAACAGAAGTGGTCGATAAGCCATGTCGCTGCCTTCAGGGACTGAGCCTAAATCCATCTCATTACAGATTTCTTGGATTCTGTCCCAACTGGCGGCTTGTTGCGTTTCCTTCCCCTTCTATTTATTCACACGGAAATCACGAGTACTGCACTACCTTTGGAAGACAGCAATTACAGTCCTTTATATCTTGCTTGTTATTGCCATCGTTTTGGTTTTCAATAAAGTCACGCTGAAGAAGTTTCGCCAGTCGCAGTGAGATTCGTACTGGGCACAAGCCGTTAGGACAGAACTGTTCTTATGGAAGAAAATTCCAGTGCCTCTAATATAACCACTGCCATTAGCTGATGCTGGGCGGTGCAGCCACTCCTCGCGAACGAAATGCTTCGCGTGCTCTTTTTTTCTTAACGCGTGCAACCAGATGTACGGTGCTCTTTACACATGTAGTGCGCACATTGGCCAACAGTCTTCCTATTCTTTACGTAATCCCAAAGCAAAAACCCGAAAGCTTTCGTAATGGCATCCCCTCCAAGCGCGCTATTCCCAGCCGGGATTTCCCCCTTCTATCGATGCTAGGGAACACCAAGCCTTTCACCGGCAAAGCATGCCCCGAGTGGCGCTCCTGTTTCTGACAGCTCCCGCAGTTGTGGACACCCAAAGCGTTCCGGATAGCCGAGAGCACTTAGGCCAGCGAGCTTTCGCAAAAGTGAGACTCGCCGACCTCTGTATGAGCGAGGCACCGATTTGTTCGTTTCTGTGTGGGCCACTCCTCGATTCCAGTCGGCTGCGCCTTTCTCGTACAGCTGCAGGCCCTCCGCCGTGTGCGAAATAGCAGTGCTATCGATTCACGCGTTTGTTGTCCCGCCGGAAATGCACTGACTAATGCCTTGACCACTCTGCATGGTCGTGGGGCGACCGGACGCTGAAATCAATAATGGCCCTACGGTTATTGAATATGTACTTGTTGGGATCGATAGTTTACTAGCAGCGTCATTCGCTATGGGAACTCAGTCATTTCGATGGCAAACAGAATTACGATGGTGGGGCTGGTACATGAGTTGGTCATAACACTTTGTGAACCGCCATATCCGATAGAATAAATACTGACGTGGCTTCAACAAATTAACCTCTAGTTCCAATAACGGTCCACATTAAGTCATTTCGCTGCAACTTTATTGTGTGGTGGCCCTTTGCGGAGGTGTCTGATTGCTTTAATATAAAAGGGGCTTAGCGTATATTGAATATTTGATTGTTTCCGTCGATAGTTCATTCACCAAGTGTTTGGCTATTGGGAACGCTGCAGTTTTGTCCGGTAAGCGAAATCGGCATGTTCAAGGAACTATATGTATTGATAACACAAATGCGATTCGCTCTCTTATAAGAGGGCCCGTGTGATTCATACAATTATGAATGGCTCTGTAGAATCACACAACAACGACTACTGATGTAACTCGATCAACTGAATCACACCTTGCAGTGGCTCGTTCCCCGCGCTTTATATTCTTTTGGATTGTCTACGTGGGCAGCTGGTGACCGTCAGCTAACTTCATAGTGCACTAGGGGGGTACTGAATCAGTACTCATTCGATTGTTTCATAACACTAACTTGGCATTTTGCAGTAAACAATGCTACATTGATAAACAATGCAACAACACGAAAGCACCGTATGATTATAAAAGATGCAGTAGCGGAAGACTCCGGAAATTCAGACAATCTGGGTCTACACGGACCTGCAGCATTTTCGCCTCGCCTTCATTGAAAATGCGGCCACCGCTGTGAAGAGCGCTATATGTAGTGGTGGCTTCGGTAAAGGGACTTTTATGGTGGACCTTTCATGAGATATAGACATTGAAGATGGCGGTGCTGTGGCTATTTCTTGAAGTTTTTAAACATTACAAACCCAGCATGACAGTGCTGAGGAGAGAAACTTGTATTAGGGTGTGGCGAGGTTCATGATCATGATTGGCGCGATACCATATGGGGGACAGCTTACCGGCGACCGGCCTTTTGCACTGTTACGTCACGCGGAACACGCTTTGTCGGTAGCTAGCCCATGCTACGCTTTTTAAGGGCATAGCTCCCATAATCTAACGTTGTCCTGCGTCACGCGTAACCGAGAGGAAAAGAGACGAGCAAGAAAAAAAGGCCGTATCTCCCGAACAGAGTAAAAGACGGTGCTGTCTCATAGAAATACATACAAACTCCAGTTGAGTGAGGATATTCTAGATCACGCTGGACCGCTACTCTCCAATTAGCTGCGGCACGGTCTGTGCCTGGGTACGCGGAGAACAAGTGCCTCTCTCAGTGTTCTGGATAGTCGCCGTACGTGGTGGATAGTTGGTGGGGCATCGACAAAGCAGAGCGGCGGGCGCATTGACCCTTCACTTGTGCTCGGCTTCCTTGGTTCGCGTCTCGTCGGTGTTAACCGTGCGTCGTCTGCATTTTCGAACGCGATCGGACGCATGGACGCAAGCACAGATGAACGCACACAAGGACGAATGGACGTACGCACGCTTTGACCCACTCATTAACATTCACTTCGTGAGTAACATTCACTTCGTGAGTTTTAGAAATAAGCTGCCCCTGGTTTAGCCTTTTATGTACGGAATCCGAGGCAAGGCTTGTCAGAATAATTAACAGCTACGGGTCACAGACATGACGTGAATTCCACTAGTCACCACATGACCACTAAAAGAAAGCACCATCTCTCCGAAGGGCACCATCGGGTGATGCGGAGCATCGCATATGTGTAGCGCGACTAGTCGGTTTCTTTTCAATTGAGATATTCGCTAGCAGACGCTGCCAGCGTCCGCGTTGCGAGACGCCGCGGGGAGGAATGCCTCGAGGTGAGGGAGGAGCGAGAGTAGGTTAGCAGACGCTCCCAGCGTTACGAGGCAGAAGGGGGACGCGTAGTAGAGGATAGAGAAGGGAGGGGACGCCCATGCGTAGCGAGCGCAAGCAAGTAGTAAGAGATAGTAACACCCAGCCGTTATAGAGAAGAATGGAGGAGATCCACGCATGCGTAGTGTTAGTGCGAGATATGGACGTGTGACATACCCCCGAGCGATTGACGTTCCGCATCTAAAATGAAGGCAGCTATTAGCCCAACAATTGTATGTGTGCCACTGACTTGGATGTTGCGTATCAGAAAACTATCACCCCATACGTGTCATGGAAACTGGGAAAATTTTATTGCATACAATTTTCTTTAGAAAGCAACAAGGCAACAGTTAGCCCAATACTGCCACAAGTATTACAACCACGAAAATTATTGAAAAGTGTTCGATAAGGAACACTGACGCTAAATATCGGTGCATCTGAAGCAAAAGCTTATTTGTTAACCTTATATAAGAACGGCATGGCCAAGATGCAATGAACTTATACTACCACATCAAAGATTAAGAAAGACTTTAATTGAGTTCGTGGAGACGACATGCCAAAGACGTTAAAAATATGAAAATTCATTAGCCTAGCAAACGGAATACGATTATCTCCACAGATTCATCGGTGTTCGCGAAAGAAGCAGGAAACCGGACGAGAAAACAGGCTGCTAATCTCACAAGCCTCCATCCCTGTTTTTTTGCACCTATTGGCTGTTTGCGAGGCTACCGATAACCGGAACATTGTCTCGTTCCTCTGTCTTGAGAAATGATGATGATTGTGATGTGAATGGCAGTCTATAAACTATACTAGACTTCGTACACCATGGAATTCTGCTCTATTGGCAGGCTGAAAAGCGGAGCACTTCTCACTAAAGCGGCCTCAGCAATGAAACTGCAATTGTTCAATAGCTTGCGGTGTGGAGGAGGGAGGCATTTGTTGTTCGTCACTCTTAATATACTGACACAACAATCCACATGTTGTTTCAAGATCCCGAGCCAGTCATACTAGATGTGTTAACGATGAATGAAAACAATTAAAAATATTCGTTCAACTAGTTAGCTGCCTTTTTCATTGATGCATTGTTGCAGGAAGCGTAAGACTTCTGTTAATATGTTTCTTCCACCAACTGTATTTCAGTTCTGCGATATTAGTATGAACGCAGCATCTCAATACCACGAGATACATATTCTCATCTGAAGAATCTCTCCGCCTTTGAAATCGACTGCCGCTACGTATAAACCTGACACTTTGACTCGAAAACCTCAAATGCTTCATCGGACTGGAGAGGTGAGCTTCGTTGGCGCTCGTTTCTACACTAGAAACGCAAGAAATCACGACGTTTTGACGTCACCAAATGGTCAGATAATCTCCCGATATGATATCATAGGCGCATCATGCAGGTCAATGTTTCTGGCGTCACTATGATATCCCACCACGTGTCATAACATGATCGCATCAGATGGCACGATAGCTTTGTGAGGAGCAGAAAGCTTTTGAAACCCGGTTGTTATCATTACAATCCACCTTAGAAGAAGAAAAATGAAGTCGACTTTCGACTTTGAGTCATCTGTGGCGAATGTACAATGAATTACGTGACCTTTTTGTTACAGAGAATATATACAAACACCCTTTCTGCAGCTGTTTCAATCCACTTGCAGATAGATTAGTGCATTTGCCGATATGTCTGATCGCGTTTTCATCATGCGAGAGGAGTTCACGTGAATACGGCTACGTGAATGCCTGCTAGATACTTCCAACTACAACTTCTAGCTGGCGCTCTAAGAAAACAGTTTCAAGTTTAACTAACTGGAGCACAGTGTCTAGCGATTGGTATGCGTGCCACATTTCACTGGCCTCTCCTTCGAGCCCATGAATAAAGAATCGGGACACCGTGCTGCCACTCTGTGCGTGCTACCAGGACTGTGTTTGCATGCATCGCGAGAAAAATAAAAATGCTTCCATCACAAGTTAACTGCAACGAAAGAAATAGCTTGCTATAGTTACTTTTTTGCCCTGTGTGCCGTCTTCTTGTTCCCACCTTTGCACGCTTCATCATCAACATCATCATCATCATTAGCCTGACTACGTCCACGGCAGGACAAAGGCCTCTCTCATGTTCCGCCATTTACCCCGGTCCTGTGCTTGCTGCTGCCAATTTATACCCGCAAACTTCTTAATCTCATCTGCCCACCTAACCTTCTGTCTCCCCCTAACCCGCTTGCCTTCTCTGGGAATCCAGTCAGCTACCCTTAACGACCAGCGGTTATCCTGTCTACGCGCTACATTCCCGGCCCATGTCCATTTCTTCTTCTTGATTTCAGCTATGATATCCTTAACCCCCGTTTGTTCCCTAATCCACTCTGCTCTCTTCTTGTCTCTTAAGGTTACACCTATCATTTTTCTTTCCATTGCTCGCTGCGTCGTCCTCAATTTAAGCTGAACCCTCTTTGTTAGTCTCCAGGTTTCTGCTCCGTAGCTAAGTACCGGCAAGATACAGCTGTTATATACCTTTCTCTTGAGGGATAGTGGCAATCCACCTGTCATAATTTGAGAGTGCTTGCCAAATGTGCTCCACCCCATTCTTATTCTTCTAGTTACTTCAAACTCGTGGTTCGGCTCCGCGGTTATTACCTGCCCTAAGAAGACATAGTCTTTTACAACTTGAAGTGCGTTATTACCTATCTCGAAGCGCTGCTCTCTTCCGAGGTTGTTGTTCATTACTTTTGTTTTCTTCATATTCATTTTAAGACCCACCTTTCTGCTCTCCTTGTCTAACTCCGTAATCATGAGTTGCAATTCGTCCCCTGAGTTACTCAGCAATGCAATGTCATCGGCGAAGCGCAGGTTACTAAGGTACTCTCCATTAATTCTTATCCCTAACTGTTCCCATTCTAGGCTTCTGAAAACCTCCTGTAAGCATGCGGTAAATAGCATTGGGGAGATTGTGTCCCCCTGCCTTACACCCTTCTTGATTGGTATTCTGTTGCTTTTATTATGAAGCACTATGGTAGCAGTTGATTCCCTGTAGATTTCTTCCAGGATGTTTATGTATACTTCATCGACGCCCTGATTCCGCAGTGTCTGCATGACGGCTGATATTTCTACTGAATCAAACGCCTTCTCGTAATCTATGAAGGCTATGTATAGTGGTTGGTTATATTCTGAGCATTTCTTTATTACCTGAGTGATAGTATGAATGTGGTCGATTGTTGAGTAGCCTGTTCGAAATCCTGCTTGTTCCTTTGGTTGATTGAATTCTAATGTTTTCTTTACTCTGTTAGTAATTACCTTTGTAAATAGCTTGTATACTACAGAGAGCAAGCTAATCGGCCTGTAATTCTTCAAGTCCTTGTCATCTCCCTTCTTATGTATTAAGATGATGTTAGCATTATTCCAAGACTCTGGTACCTTTCCCGTCAGGAGACACCTCGTAAACAGGGTGGCTAGTTTTTCTAACACAACTTGTCCTCCATCTTTCAGCAGATCTGATGTTACTTGATCCTCACCAGCAGCTTTGCCTCTTTGCATGCTCTCCAAAGCTTTTCTGACTTCGTCTATCATTACTGGTGGGGTGTCATCTGGGTTACTGCTAGTTCTTATAGTATTAAAGTCGTGGTTGTCTCGGCTACTGTACAGATCTCTGTAAAACTCCTCCGCTATTTTAACTATCCTATCCATATTGGTGGTTATTTTGCCTTCTTTGTCCCTTAGTGCATACACCCGATTTTTGCCTATCCAAGTTTCCTCTTCACTGCTTTGACGATTCCTCCGTTTTTCAGAGCGTGTTCAATTCTCTCCATGTTATACCTTCTTACATCGGATACCTTACGCCTATTAATCAACTTCGAAAGCTCTGCCAGTTCTATTTTGTCTGTTGTACTTGAGAGTTTCATGACTTGACGCTTTTTAATGAGATTCTTCGTTTCCTGGGAAAGCTTGCCAGTGTCCTGTCTAACTACCCTGCCTCCAACTTCCACTGCACACTCCGTAATGATACTCGTCAGATTATCATTCATTGTATCTATGCTAAGGTTGGTTTCCTCACTAAGAGCCGAGTACCTGTTCTGAAGCGAGACTCTGAATTCCTCTACTTTCCCTCTCAGTGCTAGCTCATTGATTGACTTCTTGCGTATCAGTTTCTGTCGTTCCTTCCTCAAATCTAGGCTAATTCGAGACCGTACCATTCTATGGTCACTGCATCGTACCTTGCCAACCACTTCCATATCCTGCACGATGCCTGGGTGTGCACTCATTATAAAGTCTATTTCGTTCTTATTTTTGTCATTAGGGCTCCTCCATGTCCACTTGCGGTTTCCTCGTTTTTGGTAGAAGGTATTCAAAATCCGTAGATTATTGCGTTCTGCGAATTCTACTAGTAGCTCTCCTCTGGCGTTTCTAGTACCGATGCCATAATCTCCTACTGCCTGGTCTCCCGCCTGCTTCTTCCCTACCTTTGCATTAAAGTCTCCCATCAGTATTGTATACTGTGTTTTTACCTTACTCATTGCCGATTCCACGTCTTCACAGAAGCTTTCAACTGAAGCGTCATTATTTAGTTAATATTATGGCTGAATGTAGGTGCGTAGGCCTGTACCACTTTCATCTTGTATCTCTTATTCAGTTTAATTACGATACCTACCACCATTTCAATAATGCTATGGTATTCCCCTATGTTGCCAGCTATGTTTCTGTGAATTAGGAACCCCACTACCAGTTCTCTTCTGTCAGCCAAGCCCTGATAGCAAAGGACATGCCCATTCTGTAGCACTGTATAGGCCTCATCTGTCCTCCTAACCTAACTGAGCCCTATTATGTCCCATTTAACACCCTCTAGCTCCTCGAACAGTACAGCTAGACTTCCGTCACTAGATAAGGTTGTAGCGTTAAACGTTGCCAAGTTCAGATTCCAATGGCGCTTACTATTTTTTTAATGTCGCTGTTCCCACTGTCTAACGAAGGATCTGATTCTCATATTTGGACCGCCTATTAGCCGACATGTCGTCTTGCATGCCAACGATGACAGGCGAAAAGTGACCGTGAAGTAAGCGACAGTCCTAAACATAACAAAGACTACTGGCTTTGTTGTTCTGTAAAGCGTTTACACAATATTGGCCCATTTATCATTATGGAAGATATTCTGCGATTACAATAAAAAAAACTCACTCACTCACTAACTAACTCACTCACTCACTCACTCAATAAAGAATTTATTGACTGATTTAAGTACCAACTAATTAAATGAATCACTGACTAGCTAAACGGCCAACCGACTAAGAATATAATCTAACTAATCATGCAACTTAGTTACTGAAAAACGAATTCGATTTTTTGACTAACGAACCAGCATTTGAATAACCAAGCACATAAATACATGCTGCAATAAAGCTAAAAAACTACGTAGGCGGGATAATATCAGCGTAGAAATAAACCTGTTTTCCCATTTATATTCTGTACATACTTTGATGAAATAAAGTTCTAGAAATTATACAGTAATTTCATTGGCTATAGACGCTACTTTGATTTACCGTAAGTAAACCAAAGTAGCGTCTAACCAAACCTGACTGTAACTTTAGAAAGTTTGAATAAAATAACCAAGTGGTTACTTTCATGGTGCTCGTGTAAATCGTTACACTTGAAACTTTCTTTAGGCGTCAATGTAGCTTATTGAAAGTGAGTATATTGAGCTTTTACTTACGACGACAAAGATTCTTTGTATATACAGTGCTCTCTACCTCTTTCTACTCTGATTGCAACAAATAAAACATTGTCGCTATTTTTAACTTCTTGCTTTGGTGACCATCATCCATTCATTTTGATGACTGGGGCGTCTATTCTGTTTTACATATGCTCTGCAATAATTCCGCACAGAATAAAGCTTGTTGGAGCTGCACCATTTCCCCTCTAGTAATCGTATCATGAATTTAGGATGTTAAACCTGATCATTCATTAAACCAAAACCATTCCCAAGAATTCACAAGCGCAGAAGTGTTCGAAAAGGCAAAAGAAGCGAAAATACTGCGTGTCACACTCTGATAACCCAGCCATGCTTCAAGCTAGAAAGGTAAAAAAAAAAACCACCAAGTTCATATACTTGAAAGCCCACTAACTCGATTCCCTTCCGAGTTTGGTGGCAATACATTGCGAATCCGGTGCGTGCGTTGCATGCTATACATAATAAGTGGCTTGGCTTCTGAGTCTGTTGTGAATAAATGAAGCCGAGAAGAGAGCGGAAGATAATTTGGTTTGCATGCGCAAGAGCAAATGGGAGAAGCACACGCAAAGAAAGGAAAGAAAAAAAAAACAACAACCGATCCTTGCTTTGCGGATTTTACGCGTGTAATTTCGTATTCAAAAGCGTGCGTTGCGTGAGAAAAATTTTTTTTTTTTCACTTCCAATCTCCAACTCGTAGTTTCGATAGCCGAGATTCGATAGCCAATTTCAACACCTTTCGCTTTTGCCTAACCAAGCTGTAACAGGAGAGACACCATAAGAGGAAACAAGCGGACATGCTGCTGAGTGTATTTCTTGCTCCGATAGATGCTAGTTTTACTTTTTCCTAGACGTTCTACACAGCCAACTGTAAAAAAACTAAAAAAAACATCGGCTTGTTAGGCAATAATTACACCTCCTATCATCACATGCTGCATTACACCTCGCATGCCGCATACACAAGAGAGGCGCCACAGGCATGCAATTACGTCCGCCTTGGTAAAACAGTGGGGTACTCCGCTGCTGACCTGAGTGTCCCTGGTTTATAGCAGCCATCGCGGTCGCATTGCAATGAAGGCGAAATGGCACACGCTTGTGTAGAGTGCAATGTAAGAACACTGTAGATGCTCAAAATTTCCGGAGCCCCTCACTATGGCGTATCCCATAATCATATCGCAGTATCGCAGATATTAATAAATGTTAGACTTGCAATCATTCCCAACCCAGACGATCACATCCATGCTTTCAATGATTGTGTTTAGTAAACTTGACAAATCTTTGTCTGTAGCAAGTGGCACCACCTATAAGCCCTTAATGTCGAATATATCAAACGTGCGGCTGTTACGTCCACTAATGCAGTGCCTTTACGGTCTTCCTCTGCAGCTTTCCTTTTACTTCCGTCCTTCCCCAGTGCGCGGCATCCTTCTGGGATAAACCTTGTAAAACATAGCTGTCTTTTTTCCATAATTATTTTCTTGCTCTTTCTACTTTGCAAAAAAACGTAAAAAAATTTTGGGGGGCACCCTTAGGCTTCGCCTTGGAGAGTTGAACACCATGACAGTATTCTGTTTTTAGTGCGTACTTTAAACACTTTCCGCATGAAATCTTTTCAAACTTGCTATGCACCCACCACGTGACCTTAAGGATGCAGTAGCGTGTGTTTCTTTTGTAGTGGGTGGCTGGCTTTAAATTACGAAGTCCTTATGGCGATTTCATTTTCTGACGCCAGATGGCAATGTACGCTTGTACCACGCATTATTACGGCATTTTTTCGTGCTGCATTCTGAAGCAGTGACACAGGACGCGTGTGTTTCTAAAGCATGAAAGTTACTTCCACCTGCATTTACAAGCAGAGAAAGCTGTTTTTACTGTATACACACAAGCAGAGGCGCGGTTGTGTGGTAGAAGACTTGCTTGCCATGCAAATGACTTGGGTCCCACCTCTACTCAGACCCAGAACTTATTTGCATGTTCCCCTTTTTTTCGGTCACGCAAAGATGCTCGATTTCTAGGTCATGCAAAGATGATGATTTTTCGCTCACAACTATTGACGCCGACACCGACGCTAGAATTTCTGTGAAACAAGCTCTTTAACACTATCACGTTAAATAGACGTTCAAAGGCTGTTAATATGGTGCTTTTTACTGTTAGCAAGATAGCGAAGAAATAAGCCAGCAAGCAAACTATATTATCTTGCTGTATTATCTATATTATCTTGCTACTATATTATCTTGCTACTAGCTGTATTAACCAGAACTAAGACTAGTAATTGCGAGCATAGGTTTATTTATTTGGATCAAGAAAATTTTCGGTGCTAAATGTGGGTAATAAAGTAAAAGAGCGAGTTCGGTTTGTTGGTACAGCATTCTGGCGTGTTGTTTCCTTTGTGTTTTGTCTTTTTCACGCTGTAATGAAGAAGAATAGGTATTCCACATTGTCTTAGGTTGTCAACTTCGTATCTGATAGGCGCAAAAACGTAGTTTAGGTTACAGATATCAGCTAATTGATTGGATGGGGCGTTCAAGAAATCGCTCTGCGTTGTGGTTTCATTTATTTCGACCTTGAGATTGACTGTAGGAAGACAAGAGTTAAACCTCAGGCTGTGTTCCCGCACGCGTTCTTGAATTCATTCTCAAGCAACGTTGCCAGCTGAAGCGCTCTAAGCGTAAGCGGCAACGCAACACGCGTAAACAACCGTGTTGCCTGGACAATACAGCAGAGCTTGGCAGTTCGTTTGTGCTCGCTACAAAATAAAAGACCATGTCGATGAATATCGATTGTGGCACCCAACAACAGCACCGACGCAACGATTTTTCACGAAGCCCATCTCCGTCTCTTTCCGGTAATTTTTTTACCGCAACAAGCAGTGCAGCAAGGACCTTGGTGCTCATGGTTTTTTGTTGAAAAAAATAAATTTTGAAGTCGCTAGGCATTTCTGGCGTATGACTCATCTCATCGTTATCGCTGCAAGCGCTGCTCGCAAGAGTGCGGGAGTCGCATCGCAACAAGATTTATTGATCGCTTCTTCATCGATTGAGTGACTGCATTTGAAATACTACGGTTGGGTCGATGCAATCGATCAATAGCATGGTCGAACGTTTGAATATTTAATTGATGGATTCAATATTTGAACTGTGGATTGATGTTCCAGTGAACACGCTCTCCTGGTACACATATTCTCCACCGTTGTGGTACCTCCATGGCATAGTTCAGTGTCTTTCTGCACTCGGGCGACTTTCATTGGGTTACGTCTAAACTGCCGGATGGTTTTCTTCTTGTGTGTTGGGAGCATATCGAATAGAGGCGTTCCACAGGTGTGTCCCCGTCTTCAGTTGCAACTGCTGGTGTATTGACTGTTTGATTGGTTGAGTGATTGACTGATTTATTGTACTTTAGGTATTACAATAACATTGGTACATTAAAAGGCACCCTAAGGGAAAGCTTTGGTGAAAATCTCACCGCGTAGTGTTCTTTAACGTTCGCGCAACCTATCGTGAGAAAGTACTTTCAAACTAAATTTCCACGAGATGTCGCGAAATTAAATTGTTGCAATAATGCAGTGCGCGTGGGCTCAATAGCAACAAAAAATATACATATATGGTCGAATCCCATTTTATTTATAGCGGCACACTTAGCCGAGAGAGACACGGCGTTAATCAATGGATGCCGTCGATGACTGCGCCATCAAATGCCTGCTGTGCGGTCGCATGAGTCAAAAGTGGTGCTCGAAATGAAGGCGAATTAAAGTATATTGAATTCGCCTATTGACTTCGTCTAATGAAGGCGAATTTTCTATCCTATGGCACAAGCCGAAATTTTTTTCGGTGGAGTAAAGGGAGGGGGCACCTCTTTGCTTTGAAGTCAGGCCCAGCCACGCAGACGTTGGGGACTGTCAATTCATGCTCAATATGCCATAGCAAATAAAAAAAAAATCATGGTAGGCGAGGGCAGGAACACGGGCTTGGGGCGTCACTCCATGTACGCGCCACTCTTGTCGTACTCAGCATTCAATGCATGGAAACAGATGGTGGGCAGGGATTATTTAAAACCGTTGTCTCACAGGAATATCAGAAGTTTTTTTTCGTTGAATCGCTCGCACTAATTCAAGCTGCAAGAACACAGGGTACGTTTCAAAGCAGAACGGCCGAGGCAAAACGAGGATCGTTGGAGGATGTTATTGGGGAAGTTGGTTGATGCTTGACGCAAAAAAATAGAAAAACAGAGATGCGAGCATAAAAGTCTTTCTCACACCATGCGCAAAGTACAGCAGGCGTTCAAAAAAAAGATAGGTAAAACAAATGGCTTTATCAAACATAATGAGCGAAGGGTGCTTCGTTCAAACGCAATTGAAATGATATTATGATCTCACCATAACGTATATATATATATATATATATATATATATATATATATATATATATATATATATATATATATATATATATATATATATATATAAGTGAAGCAAGTGTACACTTAAGGGGCTCGTTTTTCGTGTTTTACACAATATTAATGAGATCTAACAGACAATAATGCCAAGGAAGGTATAGATGAAGTTATTAGGTCAATTGTAATGTAAATGAGAAGAAAGAAAAGTGGGTGAAAAGAAAACTTGCCGTGGGCAGGATCCGAACCTGCGACCTTCGAATAACGCGTTATTGGAAGGTCGCAGGTTCGGATCCTGCCCACGGCAAGTTTTCTTTTCACCCACTTTTCTTTCTTCTCATTTACATTACAATTGACCTAATAATAACTTCCCTCTCTCTCTCTCTCTCTCTCTCTCTATATATATATATATATATATATATATATATATATATATATATATATATATATATATATATATATATATATATATATATTGGGTGCCATATTGGCGCGGTATGTTGATGCCCCGGAGAATCAACAAGCTATTCGATCAATTCGGCTAGTTGGCACGTTTCTCAGACATTTCCCCCGCATGAGCCGGAAGATTGGAAGAATAAAGTGCAAGCGAGTGAACGGACGCGTCGGAGCCGTCACCCTCCGAGTGCTTCAAAACGAGGAATCAACAGCGGGGGGCCGGCCCACCACCACAGAGCAGCCGCAAAGCCAGGCTGCCGGAAGGTCTCCGCACTACCCAGCTCCTCAAATCGATGGCGCCTTTCCTATTCCGGAAGCTAATTCCAGTTTGCCCTCCCCCTCCCTGTCTATCTGCTTTTCCTCGCTCATTCTTTGCGCCTTACTGCACAGTACAGAAAAAAAAATCACAGAACGAGCGTGCTCTCTGCCAGCAGCTTCCGTCGATGTCGGCCCCAGGTCGTGCGACGGGGGCTGCACTTATATTGTGCACTAGAAACGTGAGCCCGTATATTATCTGCGCCCTTTATATTGTTTGTTAAAGTTTCGTATTCCAGTAGATAGCATTCTATGGTTCAAGTTTATATTATATAATTACGACCCGCCATCAGTTGTATCATCTAACATCTTTGCTGACGACTGTGTTGTTTTTAAAAAATTACTAGCGATAATGGCATTAAGATATTGCAGTCTCACCTTAACGCTGTATATGAGTGTAGGTGACATATTGCAGCCTCACCTTTACTTTATATATGAGTGTAGTGAAAAATGACTAAAGGACCTAAACATTAAACAATGCAAACTCATGCGTGTATTGAGAATTTCCACTGACTCACCTCTTTACTATTTTAATAACATTCCTCTGGATTCTGTTATTTGTTATAGGTGTCTTGAAGTTCGCATAACAAATATTCTGAGCTGGTCACTTCATTCTGAATACATTATTGACAATGCTAACCGCATGCTTCCCTATTTACGAAATATTTTTTTTTAACGCTTCATATGGCTTAAAACTGCAGCTTTATAAAACACTAATACGCTCTAAACTAGAATATGCTACAGCCATGTGGGATCCCACCTATAATGATCTCGTAACTTCCCTTGAAATTGTTCAGAATAACCACGTTCGTTTTATATTGTCTAATTATAAGAGAAGCACAAGCATTTCAATCATGGAAGCTTCCCTTGCACTCCTTTTCTTAAGATCTCGCATTCCCGTTAACACTATTTCACAAGATATACCATCATCCTTCTAGCGGGACCAACTACTTCTTCGCCCACAGCACGTATGCCGCCGCATTGATCACTAACACAAAGTAGGCAACCCTTGATGCAACAACAACAAAAAATCTTTCTATCCAGTTTCCCTATCATCAGTACAGGCTAGCAAACCAGAAATTTTCTTCTGGTTAACCTCCCTGTCCTTCGCTCAACTATATCCTCTCTTTTTCTTCAAGACAATAGTGGATCGCGTAAACTATAACAGCGCTGCTCAATGTAACTGTCATGTAAAGGGCACTTTACTGTTTCATACGTTTCCGCGCTATAAAGTGCGCTGTAACACGACGTTTTATCCCCAAATAATCAGGCTCTGAAATAATAAATGCACGGCACCTGAACTTTTTTTTTTTCATTTTCTGAGGGCCCCTGAAAGGCGTTAGTGCAGACAATTGAGAATCACACGCCGCAGGAGAGCATTGTTTGCACCAGGTTTAAGAGAACGATGGTAATCTTCGGAATCAGTGCAGCATCAAGATGCGTAATACCATTAGAGCCGCCGAAAACGCAACGCGCCAGTACTTTCAATAGCTGTCTCTGGAAATACACTAGCTGTGCTATCACTCTGGCTTATTGTTCAATTATTTCAATGGTTGTTCGACGGACAGCTTCCTTCGGTAAGCGTTCATTATATCGTGCGGTGAAGTTGTGCATTTTTTTACGGAGACAAGGAGAAAAGAAGGATACGACACTCGTTACCAAACAGCCCAGATTTCAACCTTATTGAACTTTGGTAAACGTGTTCATTTAGTTTATGTGCTGGAGAAACACTGCCTCACATTGCGACACCTCCAAAAGACGTCTCGGTTAGCGTTAGCTGATCCAAACTTTGTTGATCCCTTTGCAATGAGTACAACAAAACCTAAATCAGGAGGAAACGTTAATAGAATACAATCTGTTTAGAAGCAGTGGATTACCATTGCAACGCAACATCAGTATTCCAATATTGAGCCGTCATGCATGTTATATTTCGTTTTGAAAAATATAACGACTCACACAAACTACAGTATGACAGTAATTTGTCGAAAGCAACTACTTTTAAAAGTATGCAACTTAATACTTTTACATTTTTATGAGTACTCCACATGCGCAGTGGCTCCTTTGAACACTCCTTTTACCAAATACTTATTCTGCCAAATGCTCTCATTACTAAATAAATTACGCAAAGCACTTGCATATCGATGGCAAACGTAAGGTTCGGCCTACAAATGAAGACGCCACTTTTCAATGAGGTATGTTAAGTTCAATCTTTTTTTCAGGGGCGAAGCTCCTCAAGGCATTGATTGGTCGAAAGTGTATGTATGCATTTATTTAGTAACCACCTTACAGCATATCCACGGAGTGAATGATGATGAGTGGGGCGAAGCTTTTGAGGTGTTTATCGGCAAACCGTGAAATATCCACTAGAGGCGTCCGTCCGTCATCTGTCCGCCTGTTTGACACACGGACGGACAAATGGACGCGCGTACGGACGCATGGACGGACGTATGGACGCAGGGACGGACGCACGGATGGATGTACGAGCGCATAGATGTATGTATGAACAAATGAACGCATGGACGGACGCACAGACGCAAGGACGGATGCACGGACTGATGGACGATTCACCCCACTCATCATTCACTCCGTCTATATGGTGCGATTTTTTTCCCAGTGTAAAAATGCTATACCGCTAGCAGAAGGGAGGACAGACGACCAATCATACTAATTGCCCCGTGACCATGTAGATGATAACACGTTCACTTCAATATCTTTTCTTAAGCTTCATAAAGTTAACGTAACATCACTGTGAAGTACTGTTTAGTCGAAAACGCAAAAACGTGTAACAAACTGAGTATTTTCTATTGCCTATGTTCCTCTCATAATGCAAAAATAGGCGATGGAGTGATGGAGTGATAGGTTTCCAAAATAACATTTCGTGCGCTTAGATATGACCGCACGAATTCGCTGCTGCGCGTCAGCGCGTCTTTTTTCGACGCGATGGCGTCCCCCTCCCTACTGGAGAGAGAGGTAGCGGCGCCACATCCGAAAAGAAAAACATGCGCTGACGCGCTGCAGTGGGTACGTGTGGTCAGGCCTTTAGTCTCCGCCACCTCAGTCTTAGTTTCAACCACGGTGTAAGATGCAATATCTTACACGGTGGTTGGGGTTTCAACAATGTCTACTGCAGTGTCACCGCATTTTTTCTTTACGTTTCTCATCCTCTGCGCCATCATCTTTCTTTTACACGTGAAGTGCACATATTTCTCCAAATGCCAAGCTTATGACGATATTTATAGCGCGAGAACAGAACGACGACAAAGAGACAAGAAGGACACGAGCACTCGTCTCCTTCTTGTCTCTCTGTCGTCGTTCTGTTTTCACGCTATAACTATCGTCATGTCATACCACATACCCCAAACTGCCGCACTGCCAAGCTTATATTTGTAGCGATGTGTGTCTGCGGTTCTGCGTGCTTACGTCTAGGCAGGTGTCACTTGACGCAGCTGCAGCTGCCATTGCTTTACACAGAAATGTGGGACTTGGCGATTGTCTTGATCTTCCAACGAATCCAAGGAATACATCGCACACACGCACAACACAGACACACCTGCACACAAGAAAAAAGACAGACGGAGACAAAAAAAAAAAAAAACACACACACACCTTTTCATCTGTGCGCTTTCGCCATAGAGTAGCAAGCGGAGGGAGCCATTGCCTGCGCATTCACTCTCGTTTGTTCTATTGTTTGTAATACCCGAATGTTACTTTTCATTTCGTTGCGGTCTTTCACACACTGTAGTTTACTTGCCCCGGCCGAAGTCTCGTACTGTACAAGCGCTCGATAGAATAGAAACTCTTTCTCAAAATAGACGACGCATGCTGAGCCCAACAGATTGTATTCTCCGAAGAATAGAAGCAAGTTCTGGCAGCTCCAATGCAGGAAATTGTATGAGTCATTTGTGAGGGCGAAGTCTTTAGTAGTGATACGTATACAAAATTAATGCAGTAGAAACGTCTATAGGTCTATTGCAGCAGCTGCTACTCTTTCGGGCTTGAAATACTGTGTCTGTGGCAACATAACGAGGTTTAGATATGCGCCGAACGTTGGTGTACAACCAAAACCTATTTAAAGCACCTTTAAATCAACGCCGATACTTTTTAGAGATGTGAAGCAAACGCTCGCACCGAGTCCGCAATGTCGCTACGGTGAACAAAGCCAAACACGATAGTCCTACGAGTTGGAGAAAAGAGCACCAAAAAGTACGATGACATAGAAATACAGTACACGTGCGAGGGCTTGTGTTTTTTTCCTCTGTTTTTCTCTGTATATCTAAGAATGTACCAACTCCGCTAAATTAATGCCCAGCGCTACAAGCCGCGGGTGCCCCATTTTTTCAAAGGAGCAAAACCTCTACCTGTCTGTGCCGTTCGGCATTCTTCATCCACTCCCCGTCCTCCAAGACGTTAACATATCGTCTGCTCGTCAACCACAATACCTGTTTGTCAACCGGCAGCTACGGTGAGCCGAGCCGACGGACGGTGCGCAGTAGATGAAAAAAGCGAATTGAGTGAGAGCGTCTTTCGTATCGTGAAACGCGTGCCATTAGGCGTGCTTGAGGTCAGTTATTCGCGTAGCCATAAGTTGGTGTGGTGGGGGGTGGGAAAAGGGAGAGCAGGTGAGGCTCTAGCTTTTCCCGAAAGTTTTCATTTTTGCACGTTGCAATACATACGAATGCACATGTGCGCTCAATATGCTGCAGCTGTCCAAGTGACATCAGCGAAAACTCGCGGTGCAACAATCACCAATGAATAATAACGAAGGACGCTCTAAAATAACGCCTATGTATGCAAAAGGCAAGCGTGAGAACAACTGTGTCAATTGTGACGTCTTTGAGTTTGAACAACGCACTGCAAGTGCCAACAATGAATGAAGAACTCCATACTCTCTCTCTCTCTCTCTCTCTCTCTCTCTATATATATATATATATATATATATATATATATATATATATATATATATATATATATATATATATATATATATATATATATATATATATATATATATATATATATATATATATATATATATATATATATATATATATATATATATATATATATATATATATATATATATATATACACTTGTGGGTATTGTACTGCGATGCGTCGAGAGACCCCTCTGGGTCTCCCGCCACAGGCTTGCGTCTGACGCAAGGCGTGCGCTTAGAATTCCTGTATACAACTACAACTCCTTCAGAAGCTTGTACAATACCTCCGAGTTTTGAATCCCCGGTCAGGTATTTCAGAATTGTTTGCACTGATTTCTTCTTTTATGCATTCTTATTAGTAAACATACATACATGTAGGACATGACGGCGACGGCAATGAAAGAAGTCCACCGACACTGTTCACACAACTTCTATCGTGCTAAAAATACTTGTTTCATCGGGAACATCATCACAGCAAGTGAGAACGCTAAATTGACGCTAGCGTACAACAACAGGTCATAAACAGCAAGGAGTGTAAATGTAAATATCACTCTCAGTTACGCATCATTCAAACCAAGCATAACATATTTATGCCATAGAGTTCACCAGACTGAATCAACTGGTATGTTGCTCGGCTGCTTACTTGAAGCTGTCTGGTTCCTGGAGGAGACATGGTGTACTGTGTGAAGTCAGTGTACGTAAAAAAAAAAAAAACGCCAAGTTGTTGAAATTTCCGAAGCCCTCAACTGAGGCGTCCCTTGTACTCATATCTTCATTTGGGGCGTAAAACCTGAGGAGGTATTATCACTTCATGTAACGGAAAACATAAATACAACCAAATTAAAATAATTATCGGAGCGAGAACAGCACCACAGTAAGCGTACACGTTAAATGAACACTTCGCCGGTATATCATACTACAACAGGCAATATAGAGCAAAGAATGTGTTTGTAAATATATTTCTTCCATGTGTAACACTGAAACCCATTATTGCAATCTGTGTAATAAAAAGCGCGAATGATAAAAAAAGTTACAGACATTCAAAAACTACGACGGTTTTGCAAATAATACGTGGAACAAAATATACTGAATAAGGAAAAACACAATTGATGTTGCATTTATAGAACGTGCCATATACGACCAAAATAAAAAAAAATGATACAATAACTCTTACCTGACGCTGAAACGAACCCTCTAACAGAAAACACGTAGTTTGCAGTTCTGACGGAGATTCTAAAAACTTATCCTGACCGACAAAACATGCGCTGCTAGTGGGCCCACCCAAAAAGACTCTTTCTATACGTAAAACACAATAATCACTGCAAAAATTTGACCTTTCTATAAGCTTTATTGCATGCCCCTAGAGCGTAAATAAGCGCTCTATATAATACGTCAGTGTTGCTGGTAATGTTAATTTTCGACTAGTCTTCTTCCGAGTTCAGAAACAACTCCTACGAAGTTAATTTTTAAGTTAAAGTTAATACCAAAAATGACCCCATACAGACCGTGTCTCAGGTATCGCTTTTTTTTCCTAAACAAGCCAACTTTTCAAAAAACATAAACGGGAAAGCTATATAAACCATCGTGTACACTGCCTAATATATGATGCAGACATCGTCGCGTATATTAAAGGACGCGTCCTAGTTTGAAGGCGTGCTTCTTGGAATTTGCAAGCAAGAAAAAAATATTTTACTTGCCTGCTTCAATCTATATGTTTAACCATCCCCGACGCTTCGTAGGCCGGCTGGATGCCTCTGCCTTTTGAGAGCATTTGCCTAGAACCAGCGTGGGTGGTGTACGGTGACCAGAGGCTAAGTGCAGATGCTTGTAGAGCAGTGTCGGTCTAAACTCGACCCGACTGCCCGGAAAAAAAGTTGCGTCTGTGGACCCAGAAACTGAGCGTGCGCTTCACTATATTAAATTACGCTATTAGAACGTACCCACCTCAACATTTGTTGTTGATAATCACAGTTTGAGCTTTCTGTCTAATGTATCTTACTATAGCTAGATTTGTACGTTTCCAGGCGTTGCCTCGTATTTTTTTTTTGCTTTGGTTTTGGTGCTCCTTATTTGTGCATTTTCGTCTAAGCGTTGCGTTAGGGTGGGGACCTGATGAACGGCTGCTTGGGCTGAACTTGCGGTCACTCCAGTGCAAGCAATAAAAGGGTCACACGAACTTTTTCACAGCCGCCTATATGACTTGCAAAATAACGCCATCGTCGTTTTCTACTCCATAGATTGTCTCCTCCACCCAATTACCCTTATTTCACTTCACGTTGTTTTGCGCTGCCTCATGCGAAAGGCAACCGCTGCCTAAGCTACGATATCATGACGGCCTAGCAGAGACATGACGTAACAAAAAGTGAAATTATGCAGAAGTCATCATGAGATAATCTTTTTGCGTCCTGTTGTGTTGATGACGATGGTTAAAATTAAACGTTCGAGGAGACATCGAAGCATTTCGAACCAAGGTCACTCCAAGGCCGAAGGCAATAGGAGTTCAAAGGATTTCATGCTTGACGGTAAACTTAATCTGCCTTTTTCACGATGCCATGGCAGGGGCGCCTTTCCCCTGGCGGAAGTGTCGCAAAACACCCCCTAATCTCGGAGGCTTTTTTTCAAGCAAGACCGGATCTCTCAACCCCGTATCGAAACCCTACCAAAACGGCAGAGGGCAGCACAAAGAATTGAAAATGCGAATTACGTATCCATTGTTGAGATCGAGCTTTAGTACGTCATCTATTTTCCTCATGAAGAATGGCCTCAGTGATTGTGCCCAGGCTGGCCTATGGTCTGCTCCGCTTCCAAGGCTGCAAAATGTGTGGAGCTGAGGCACCGCAGCAATCTCAACAATTCCTCAGAAAAATTCGAGAGCGCAGAAAAAGCCTCGCATGCTTGCTTGTTTGTGCCTTATTCTAAAGACCTATCCATTACAAGACAATGACCCCGAAGCCAGTGGTTAGTATCAGGTGAGAACGTTTGGAGTTGAGGCGAATGACGCAATATAAGTAAGTCTCCTATGGTATACATAACAACTGAAAAACGAATACTTCATAGATAAATAATACAAGCATACTCGACGTCGAAGTCACCCACCGCACACTAGGGAGTATCACGGAGGGCCTCATAGAAGTTATTTCCGTCAGTCAAACAATCAATGCAACAATAGGTAAGAGAGTCGACTATTCATAGAACTTCCGAAATGAAAAAAAAGAATCAATTGAGAATAAATTTAAAAGCAATTCGCCTTGTGTCACCAGAAGAGAGAGAGAGAGATGTGATGCGGAAAAGCGGGGATGTTAACCCCAGAACAAACGTCGCGTAGCCTACCCTGCACTGAGGAAAGGGTAAGGGAAGACAGAAAACAAGGGAAGAGAGAAATTAGGGAGAAAGAAATCGAAGTAGAAGAAACACACAAGCACACAACTTTGTCACAACCTTTCAATGAGGCAGGAACAGTAACAGCACCTTCGTTCCTTTCAGGCACGAAGCTCGATCTTTCCAGCATTACAAATTAATTTTTCGGAAAGTGCCGGGCCGTAAAGGAGTGCAAACACTGCAGCGAGAGACTGTCTCGAACAGCTGTATTGAGGGAGCTTACATAAACATGTTCAATGGTTTTACTCATGCCCCAATATTCGCATGCACAGCTGTCTATACCCACGCGATGCGGCATGCAAAGGAGTTCGTAAAGGACACCGCAAGTCACATACGTCGGGGAAGGTTCGTCTCAGATCTGGGTAGGCCAGATGGAGTAGCTAGTTTTAGACAACAATGCAGGCTGTAAAGATGGGTGTGGAAAAACAAGGCGCGGTCAAAACATTTTTTTGCGATCTCACGTGCCAACACATTAGTCTGCTGCGTCGCTTCTGGATAGTGGAACAAGTTCAATCTCGCCATATGCGTGACCATTCTTAGCTGCATCGTTGGCATGCTCATTACCAGTAATACCGCGTTGACCTGGTAACCAGTAAAAAGTTACGTCGTGTCCGTTCTTTATTAGAAAGAAGCACGCACTTGCCTGAGAATCAGTTCCTCTCGCTGCCTCTCAGAGATAATGCCTTAAGTAATGGTAGATTTTGAGAATTCAGAGTAGTTTTTGAGTTGCTCAAAAATTTTGAGAACGCTGTTTCTTATGCCTAGTGAAACGATCGCAAATGAGTGAAACTCGATCACCGTTTCCAAGCTGTTGACTGACAATGCAAACAAAGGATATTTGAGACCAACAAGACACTTTGTCGAGAAATGCTGAGCTTCGGGCTAGTTGATGCCGCATAATTCAATCTTTCACAGCTCATGGAAAGAGCGCAGGGAACAAAGGAAGTTTTGTTTGTTTGTTTGTTTGTTTGTTTGTTTGTTTGTAGC